>NC_056726.1:834677344-834977344 GCF_019279795.1 Protopterus annectens | reverse complement strand
CTTATTAGCCCTCTTAGTTGCCTATTTAGTTTGATTAAGAGTTTTTATCTGTATGAAAATTACCCTTCTTGATTGTTGCCATAATTTTTTCCCTTTTGTTGTATATCCTGTTTAATTTGGGATGTCACAAGGCAGTTTGTTTCTGTTTCTAGTTCTGGGCTTACTTATGGTAGGTACAGCAACCTCTATACAGCCATTGACAGAGTTGTACAGAGCTTCTGAGAGCAATTCAACATAGACTGCTGTGTTCTCAGGGTTTGGAGGGCCATTGAATTTTGACAAACTGGAGGGGCATTGCATTTTGACAAACTATCACTTAATAAAAGGTTATTTTGCCTTGGAATAGTTCCTAACTGTTACTGGTTTTACTGGGGTCACAGAGTTGATTTTGATTTAGAAAGAGACAGCTTTATGGTCGGAACTTACCAGGGAGGATGAAACATTGACAGTGGAGTGCAGCATTCTCCCATATTTCTGAGTACAATGTCCACTATGTTGGAGCCTCTAGTGGGCTATTTGGTCAAGGGTGTTTGTATTTATAAAGTCCAGGAATTTCTGTGCCTGTAGATTTGAGGTCATGTAGAATTCCCACTCTATATAGGGGTAATTGAAGTCTCCCATGAGTAGGGTGTTGTTGGATGATAAGTATCTCCAGTATGTCCAAGTATGCATTGTGAGCTTTTTGGGACACGGAGGGTGACCTATAGCTGGCTAAGATATGGTACAGGATTTTGCCTATGATGGTCTTCATGTGGAGGAATTCCAGAGTGTCATCCTGTTTGATCAACTTAGAGGTCTGCTTGTTATAGATGTATATCAAGACACCTCCACCTTCATCCCTTGTCTGTGCAGCTACTGCTCTAAAAGTGTGGAAGGCACTGAAACCTTGCACTGCCAGGATACTCTCTACTGCTTTCAGCCATGTCTCGGTAACTGCACGCATGTCTATATTCTCAAGTGTGAGGAGGGCTTGAAAGGAATGTAGTTTTTTATTTAGATTCCTGGTCTTGAGCAGTAACACCCTGCATTTCATTTGAGTTGATTTTGCTGTGTTAGTAGGTTTGCTAATTTGGCATTGTCTAAAAAAAGGCACTGTTGGGGTGGATAAAGTTTTAGCCAGTATTCAAAGGCCTAGATGAAACAAATTCAGACAATCCTTGACAAAGCAATGTGGTCTGTTAACCATATTATTCCTAACTGACAAATATTGGAGAATGGCAACAGAAAGCCTGCCAATTGTTAAAATCAATCATCTTTTGGTCATATTGTGGCTTCATCCTCAGTGATGATAATATGCTGCAAAATGCCAGGCTCATTCCAACTTGAGCTACATACTCTGAGAGATCCATTTCTCTCATTATATAGTCCAGGCAGGTATGTCTCATAGGTTCATAGGTTGGTACTAGGCTATCTGCCCGAGGGCATTTATAAGCCTAGCCAGAGTGTGTCAGCTTTCGCCGCCCCATTGATTAATTAACTGAGCCTCTGTCAAGAAGAGCCAATGAAGTGATCCCAGGGGTGTATTTTCTGTTACCCATCCACTCGTAAAGGTTTCTCTTGAAGAGTGTTAGTGAGGGGCTCTGCCTAATGTAGTTAGGAATTTTGTTCCAAAGCATAGGGGGTCTCTGTGACAGGAATCTATCCCTCAGGTCATTTATGTCTGCATGGACTATGATGGAATCATACTGGTACCTGTGGTTTAATGATTTGTGTTAGTGTGCAATCTGGAAGATCCTGGATCCAGAAAAGTAACTAATCATTACCTTCTCCTTATTTAGTCTGGTTAGAGGGGCATCAGTATATCTTACAATGGAGTCCTCCATGAGGACAGTCCTGGGAACTGTGTTTGCTTGCATTAAGAGCTTAGTATTTGGGGCTCCGCTGAGACTGACTGTATGTGTGGCATTAGTTGTTGTTTTTTCTGAGTGTCTTTGGGCTTGATGAAGCATAGCTTTGCCAGCAGGCAGTCTAGTGATCTTTGTTATTTAGGAAGATTGCTTTTAAAGGAAAACTCCAACTTCTCCAACAGTTTAACTCAACTCTTAGGATCCTTTTCTACCTACAATATGATTATAGTTCTCTGTAGGTACCTGAAACCTTTGTGTACGTTATACAACTTTCATTTCCTCATTTTGGTATCAAAAGAAGGGAAAAGAGCACACACTTGTTTTTTTTAAGCTTAACTTCTCACATAAGTTGCAGAGGAATTTGTTTACACCTGCATGACATACCACAGACACACAAAAAATTTGTAGTCAGGAACTCAGGCTGCTGTAAACAAGACAGAGTGATGTGAAACTGTTTTTCATTGTGTTTATTGCAAAGAGGAAGAGAACTTACAATGATTCACAGCTGCTTCCAATGTAGCCTTTCCTTTCATAGCAAAACAGAGCAATTATATCAGTCAGTGATTCAAAGGCAATTGTCACCTCTTTTGACAAATTTACATAACCAAATCACAGCATTGAAATGCTAAGCTTTAAACTTTAAATGTTTGTTTATACATTTTAAGAGGACTTGAATGTAGTATCAAAGATGTCTGTGACATTTAGAGAAAAATCAGAAAATATTTGTTCTTATAATTGTTGTAAAGTATCAGCACACGTACCAAAGTGTGGGAGGAGAGGAATGTCAATTCATCTTTGACTGTAAAAAGATACTTTGAACAAGGCTTGCAATTTAGCAACTTTTCTGGTTGCATCTGTATAATTCCTTAGTATACTATAAAACAAGCCCTGAGACACGCACAAATGAGGACCATTCAAGAAATAAAAGAAGCAGTCCTGTTATGGACAGTATATAAGATGATAGTGACTGACACTACTCCCATTATATGTCAATGGAACGAAAATACACCACTACTTCCTTATGTCTAGCATGACTCATAAAGCAGACTTGAAATGGATTATGGGAGAGAGAAAGACTTGAAGAAAAATAAGATCACATTTGATAAGTCAAGCTCCATTGACAGCCATTTTGCAGAAACCATATTAAAATTCTATATGAAGCAGTCAGTGTGATTTTGAGATGTTAAAATAACTCAGAAAACAGAGACAGAGTGAAAAAATAGATTTTTTAGTTCTAAGGCAGAGTTTTCCTTTAAGTGCTTCAGCATACGTTAGTCTATGTGTGTGTGTACTGTGTGGTATGTGAGGTGAGTGTTGTATGCGTAGTTTCGGCACCTGATGTGTGCTTGTACGTGAGAGCGTATCGTCCAGTGCCATTGTGTAAGTACACATCTCACATTCTGTGTCTGTTTCTTTAATGATTATATAGTTGTCGATAAACATGAGACAATTGCTACATTGTCTCAAGATGCCCATATCCACCAAGATGACTTCAGCAAAATTAAGAAATTGCTTATCCATGATGTTCAGTCCTTTGATAGGTGAGCTACAAGGGGTGGTGTATTAGATTAGAAGGCTATTAAGGGTGATTTGTTTGGTGTAAACTCATAAGGGTGCTGTACTGAAGTAGATTATGCAAAACAGTACTAAATTCTACTAACTTTAATGTTTACACAATGCTGAATTTTACTAAATCTATAGATATTTCCACTCGATACCCAACTAGCTGCTCTAAGCTTGTTGTTGAACAAGGTATTTGCTCTATAGTTACTGCCTTACAGGGTATGGGGTCTGAAATACACATAATTGAAAGGTACTCAAAACTAATATTAGACTGAATTTTAGGCTTCCCTATACAGTCTCAAGGAGAAATTCATCAAGTGTCAGTAGCCTGCAGTAAAAGAAATCAAACAACATAAGTCCAGATGCTTTTATTTTATTTATTTATTTATTTATTGCATTTGTTTACCGGGAAAGTCCACTGGGCCTGAAATGAACCCATTTTCAGTGGAGGCCCGGGGAGAAAAGCTCCACATTTAATTACATACAGGAGAGTTTACACAATAATACAGAGTAGTGATAAAATAATTAACACAGTATAATTCTGATGATAATATGGAATACATTTGATAACTTCAGTGTCAAATAGTTTTACAGTCATGATTTGAGTATAGGAATAGGAAAGTATAAATATGTAAGCAATGGTATTAGCAGTGTAAAGAAGTTAATTTAACGGGGAAAGTGAAGAAGGCAGAGGCCTAAGGTAGGTATAAAGCATGGTACAGTGACAACAGAAGGAGTTAATCTGGTAGAGAGAAGGGGAAGACAGACTAATGATACAGTGGAGAAGAGAAGGATTTAGAGGGAGGGTCAGGATTTGGGGTTAACTGTCAGGGTGCAGGTGCAAATCCAGTGTGAGGAGAAATGAAGTCTGAGGGATTTTTTAAAGGAAGTAGGATTACTGATAGTCCTGATTGAACTAGGCAGGTTATTCCATGGCTTGGAAACAGAGAAAAAAATACAGCATTTGGCCAGCTGAGAACTTGGGTTTGTGAACATTCACTAGCATTTTGTTTTCAGACCTAAGTTGTCGACAAGGATTGTACATGGTCAAAATGGAGTAGAGGGATGGGCAAGCTGCTGGGTTGTAGATATGGGCAGTGGTTAGTTGTAGATATGTGAGGTGGTGGGGAAATCCAATACAATTTAGTTTATGCAGAGAGGAGCAGTGGTGGGTGGGAAATTTAGCATTTGTAACAAATTTGGCAACTTTGTTGTAGACTGAGGCAAGTTTAGTGTTTTAGGGAGGACTGAATATTGTTAAGGATGGGTGCACCATATAAGAGAGATGGAAGCAGGAATGATAAGGCGAGAGCTTTTTTATCAGAGAAGCTGAAAAAGTGGTTTTGCCTATAAAGGACTCCTAGCTTTTGATGTTTTTTTATGTTACTGTAGATATGAAGGTCAAAGGTTAATTTATCATCAATGATGACACCAAGCAATTTGGTACTAAGGACAACTTCAATAATAGTATTATTTTCAGAGCAAACAGATAATTCAGATTTGTCAATTGGGTTGGATCTTTTGGGGGTAAATATTAAGAGTTTAGTTTTGTTGGGGTTGAGGGCAAGATGGTTTGTGACATCCAGGTTTCAGTTGAGGGTGAATGCTTCTTGGGTTAGCTGCTGCAGTACTGAGGCAGATTTAGATAAGCAGATAATAGTAGAATCATCTGCGTATTGGACAACAGTATTGTGGGTGAGAGTAGTATGGAAGTCATTGTTGAATATACTGAATAGAAGGGGACCCAGTATAGATCCCTGGGGTACCCCCTGTATTAGTACTGATGAACGAGGAGAAGGAGTGCTGCCAAATGGTAGACTGTTGCAGGTTGCTGAGATAGTTAGAAAACCAGTGAAGGGTAGGGGGAGAGATGCCAAGCTTGGACAGTTTAGTAAGTAGAAGGGGTGAGAAACTTTACTGAATGCTTTAGATAGATCAAGAAAGAGTGCCGAGACTAAGAAGCCATCATCACAAGCTCTGTTGACTGTATCCATGAAGCAGATTAGAGCAGTGTTAGTGCTGTGTCCTGATCTAAAGCCGTATTGAGTGGGGGAAAGGAGTTGGTGTTTGAAAAGGTGACCAAGGAGCTGAGTATAAATGCACTTCTCAAGTATTTTAGAAATGGGGGAAAAAATGGTGATAGGTCGGAAGTTTGAGATGTCAGAGTTATTGCCCCCTTTGTGAAGTGGGAGAACATATGCTTTTTTCCAGATGTCAGGTACATATGATTCCTGAATGGACCTGTTAATGAGACTACTGATGGGGTAAGCTAAGAGGAGGCTGATAATTGTAAGAATTCTGCAGGTAAGTTATCTCAGGTGTTAGTGCATGGTTTTGGTTTATGAAGGAGTTTTTGTATGGTTGAGGTAGGTATGGGAGAGAGTGAGAACGTGGGTATAGGAGTAGATGGGGTATGTACTGCTGGAGGTTCTAGTGGGTCTATGTTGATTGGTGGGAAGGTGGTAGTAAGCTTGGCAATGGTGTCAATGAAATAAGAGTTAAAGAGCGAGGCTATGTCAGAGTTTTTTTTTTCTGGATTTGGGCAAGGATTATGGTTAGTTCCTGGATGAAATAGGGAGTTGACTGGTCCTCAAAACTTTTTGTGGTTTTGTCTATGTTGATTTTGGAGGTTTTGGAAGTGTTCCTTTTTGTTTTTGAGAACTAATCATTTAGCCTGGTTGCAAAGTTGTTTATATTGCATGAGGCTGGAGAGAGTTTTGTTTTTCATCCAGGCTTTCCAGGCTTTGTCCCTAGTGGACATGATTTACTTTCTGGATTTGGCAAGCCAGATATCATGTTTTGTCTTTAACTCTTCTTAGCCAGAGAGAGGCAAGGCTATTTAGGATCTTAAGAAATATGGAATTAAAGAATTCCACAGCTTAATTAAGTGGGAGACATTTTAGTGGACTTCGGTTAGTACTGTGCAAAATGTTGTTAAAGATAATTGGTGAGAAACAGCATAAGTCTCGACTGTATCTGTATTGATGAATGTTTGGTATGGAAGTGGACTTACGTATTATGAATGCTGGTGAGTGGTCACTTATACTGTTTGGAAGTGTACCAGAGCAGGAGATTTTATTTGGGTCAGAAACCATGACCCAATCCAGGATAAAACCTTTGCTATTCTTATTATCAGGTCTGGTTATATCAGAGATTAGCTGAGTATAGATGTGAAGGCTGATGTCTGAAGAGGGGTTGTTGCTGGAGATATCTAACCAGTTTATGTTAACATCTTGTAAGATGACTGTTTCATTTTTTTATATTGTTGGTTGTCCAGGCAAGAATGTCTTTGAGAATAGGAATATTGTTGCCTGGGGGAATGTATATGACTATGATACAAAGACTTTTGTAGTTGTTCAGTTTTAGGAAGCTAATTAGTAATTCTGTGGTGGAAAAAGGGTGAATAGGCTTTGAGCATGGAATCACTTCAAAGGTGCTTTGATATAATAAGGTGATGCCTCTGCATTTTTTGTGAAGTCTATCAGTTCTAAGACATGAATAATTTGGGGGTAGAAATTCTGGGTCCTTTACATATGGTTTTAGCCAGGTCTCTGTTATGGCTGTAAAGTCTGGTTTATATTGACTTAACCACACATGCATATGGGGAATTTTATTTCTTATGCTTTGAATATTGATGGTGGTGAAATGTAGATATTTTGAGCAGTTGGGGATATTAAGAGATGGAGGAGAAGGGCCAGAGTTTGGGTATATTTCACCACATTGGACTAGATTAAGATGAGAAGGAAAAGTAGTTGGATGGGGTTTCTTTTTTGGGTTTCTAAAGTAATTATGGACAGTGTTACAAAGAAGGTTATGCTGTAGAGAGAGGATTATCATTTTTTTGTAGAATTAAATCAGTGGCATACAGACTAGAGCAGATTGTGGAGTAGGCGGAGAGGGTGACAGTGTGGGTAGATGTTGTAGTTGTGGGTTTGAATGGTATATAGGATGGGTGAAGTGATGACAGTCTTAGAAGGAGGGAGAGGTAAACAGTGAAAATAAGGAGAAAGATGTTGAGTATGAGAGGCATTACTGAGAGGTGTGTAGTATACTATGGGATGGTTGAGTTTAGTCGAGTATATGTGAGGATTAATTGACAGAGGAGGAGAGGTGGGGTTAAAGTGGAATATGGGTGGCTGTACTGAGGTAATGCAGGTGCGGTAGGGGTTGAGATAAAAAGTCAGGTACGGATGGTGTGGAGAGATGTAAGAAAAGGGTGTGGAACTAGGAAGAAGGGTAAAAGCTTTAGATGATGTGTAGGGTAGAGGGGGTTGAGTGTATGTGAGAGATGGAAAGCGGGTAGGACTGATGGATGATAGGTTAAATATAAAGGAGTGAGGGGGAGGAGGAGTCTGATAGGGGACGGGTAGGAGCTATAATATATAACATTAAGTATCCTGTTTTTTGTTTATTTTGTTCTTTATTTCTTTGTTATTTATAGCACTTTGTGTACTGTGTATTTTTCTAGCTAGTTTCACTGTGTGTGAGGTATTAACTGGAAATTGTCCACTTTTATTAAGCATCTGTTGGGTTGTTTGTTTCTGATAACTGGTTACAGTAAACTCTTTTTTTCTAGAGGCTCCTTTAGCTGTTTAAAACTTTCATCTAAAGGCTCACTGCTGCTTTTCAGCTGTGAAACATTTCTGCAGTTTGTTTCCCATCCTCCCTCCCTGCTGGTATAGTGTTTTTATAGTTGGTGGCTTTGCAGTTGCCCGCCCCTAGTGTAAATTTGATCTGGGACCCTCCTCCCAGTCTAGTGTCATTACCTCATTCTACCCAGTACAGGGAGAACATTTGAGAAGGCCAATCAGCTTAGTTTCGGCTACTCCTTTCTCTCTTTCCTTTCTCTCTTTCCACTAAAAAAAAAAAAAAAAATTATCTGCTTTTACTGTATTTGTGTTTTTTCCTACTTTATTTTGCTTTTGAATCATCTTAAAAGTACTCAATTGTATTTATTACTGCTTGGTGTAACTTATTCTAATCCTTTTAGTTTAAGCACTTGGGCTTTAGACCAGTTGTTTTACATTAGGAAGGTTTGTGGCATGCACTGTGGTGGCAGGACAGGTAGCTTTCATCCTTCTAAGTTGGGAACTGCTGATTGAGAGCCCAGTGTCTGTTATTCTAAAAGTGTATTAGTTCTGGTTTAAGCACCTGGGCTTCAGGCCAGTTATTTTACATTAAAAAGGTTCGTGGTCTGCACTCTATTGGGAGAAGAGGCTGGGCTCTGCCCTTCTGAGCTGGGAATTTCTGGTTAAAGGCTTATAGTGCCTGCATATTTGAACTATTTCTTACTGTAATTGGTACACCTTGTTTGCTGCAGCATAGACTAGATCCAGGCCTGCTGAATCTAGCTTTGTTTGTATGCTTGTTATTTCCCTGAAAAGCTAATTCCACCTAAAACGCGGCTTTTCAGTGCTTCTGTGGATCCCTAGTGATATCTGCATTGCTTACTGTACTTATTTTGTTGTTTCACTTGAAAGAAAGTTACTGTTTGTCATTTTTGCATTTAAGTTACCTGGCACTTGCTCACTAAAGCAATTATATAAGTCAGCACTAAAAAATTAAAAGCACTACACCCTCACAAACTCCCCCTGGAGTACCTTGCTCCCCATTGGCCATTTCTTTCAATTATAAAGAAATTCCCAGTACTATTCTAGCATGTCCAAAGGTCAGTTGTCAATCTTCTCTCCAGTCCAGCTGGTGAATCTGGGAATCTTGAGGCAATGTTACAACTGCCTCATGTACACAGACAACCCTCTCCTCCTCCCAACAAATTCCAACACATGTGAGAGATGCAACCATATAGCCAAACTGGAGGCTAAGCTCTCTCAACTCAGTACTGGCGTAACCAGTCAGGAGGAGAAGGAAACCACACTCACTAAAATTCCAGTCTCACATAGACCTACCACGACAGCAAACCAAACACATAAACACACAAAAACATACTCTGAGGCTCTAAATAAAAATCTGCCTAAGCAGCAGAGACCTCCAAAGCAGACACCTAAGCAACCGCTACCCCAAAACAAAACACGTGCAACACATAGCTCACAAAGCCAGTGTGCCAAACAGTCACAGCCCTTAAGGCTAAACAACACACCTGATACACTTGTAATAGGTGACTCTATCATCAGGCACACTGACGTCCCACTCACCAGGCTGAACAAGGAGAAGGTCATGGTGAGCTGCCTGTCGGGCGCTAGGATCCGCCACATAACACAAGCACTCAGGTCACTCCAAGGCAAGTACAAATATGACTCAGTCATTTTCCATGCTGGTGTGAATGACCTGAGACGTACCTCCCTGGACTACATGAAAAGAGACATAGAGGAGCTCTCTGAGCATGTAGCCCAGGCCGGTATGACCCTGACCTTGAGTAGCATCTTACCCTCACCAAGAATGATACCACAGTATGAAGACAAGATTATCAATTTCAACAATTGGCTTAAGTATTGGTGTCATTCAAAGGGGATCCAGTGCCTGTCAGCCTGGGATGACATGCTCGACAAGCCACGATGCTTCGCTAGGGATGGCTTGCACCTGTCACCCCTGGACTTTCGGATATTGGCAAAGGCTCTTGCTAACCCCATAGTGCCTTTTTTAGGCAAGGCTCAAAAGACAAACCCACCTCCATAGGTATCACAAGGGATAAGAAACTAAGAGTAATGCTACTCAATGCCAGAAGTCTAAACCTCAAGATGCACACACTCGAAACTCTCCTTAGCATGGAGAACATCGATATCTGTGTAGTAACAGAAACCTGGTTCAAGGCTCTCAAGAGCACCCCAGCACTACCAGGTTATACCTCATACCATGCTTTTCGGCCCCAAAACTTGGACCAAACCACAAAAGGAGGGGGAGTATCAATATTCATCAAAGATACCCACACCTCCAGGTTGGTGGCACAGCACGAAGCATCAGAGACTATCCATGTGCAACTAACAGTGGGCAAAACTGCCTTCCAGTTTATAGCCTGCTACAGACCACCCTCCCAAACCCAGTAACCCCACTCGGCCTTCCTTAGAACACTGGAAAATATGAAGGTCTCTCCAAACACCATTATATTGGGTGACTTCAACTACCCAACCATAGACTGGGAGCATTACTCTAGCTCCAACACCCTAGCCCAAAGGTTCCTAGAATTTATAAACTCAAATGCTATGGAACAACTTGTTACCACTCCCACAAGAGGGGAAAACATACTGGACCTGATCATCACCAACATGGGGACTCTATGCTCCAGACCAGAAGTGTATCCCTCACTGGTAAGATCAGACCATAAACTAATCTCACTGGATATTCACATCCCGACCCCACCCCATGCCCAGAAAACCACAGTGAAAAATTTCTCTAAAGCAAATTTCACACTCCTCAAAACCGAGGTGGAATCCTTCAAAGCCCCGGCCTGTGGATACGGCCCAGACCGCAAAATCCTTTATAAACGCATTCTATGAACACCTTCAGGAATGCATGGATCATCCAATCCCAAATAAAACCAAGACCCAATCCACCAAAGGCAGACGTCCTGTCTGGTGGACCCCAGCCATAAACAAACTATACAATAGAAAGAGGAAGTTACTACATGATAGAGCAAAATCCAAAAAGGGAAGGCATCTCTGATCAGTATTAGCAAAAAACTATGGGCACTCATAAAATCGTCTAAGGCCAGCTCCGAGAGAAAAATTGCACAGGACACTAAGGATAATCACAAGGCTTTCTTTAGTTATGTTAGGAACCTGGGTGGGAATTCCCAGATATGCTCAGAATTAGTCCAAAATGACAAAAAATACACCAAACCCACAGTCATTGCCAACATCCTAGCTGACAGGTTCAGCGCAAACTTCTCCCCCCCCTCCCCACCAAAAGGGCTAATATCTATCCCAGCAGAGTGCTGCCCCCCTGACATCTCAGATGCTCAGGTAAGAGCTGCCCTCTCCAAAGCAAGAAACACAGCATCAATGGGACCAGACGGTGTCCCGGGCTGCGTCCTACATGAACTCCAAGAAGAGCTAAACCCAAACCTAAAACTACTGTTCAATCTCAGCCTTACTACAGGATATGTACCCAAAGAGTGGCGTACAGCAACAGTGGTTCCTCTCCACAAAGGTGGTGCCTCAATGGATCCTGAAAACTATAGCCCCATAAGTCTCACTAGCTTAGTCTGCAAAGCTATGGAAAGGATCATCATGGACCTTATAAATAAAGATATTGGAGACCTACAGACACTGGATCCTACCCAGTTCGGCTTTGTTAAGGGCAGATCCTGCCTCTTAAACCTGGTCAATTTCTTTGAAACAGTCACCAAGGCCATTGACAAGGGGAAGGTGGTCCACACAGCCTACCTGGACCTCGCAAAAGCCTTTGATACAATACCCCACTCGGGCATTATAGATAAGCTCACCAGCTTAAATATAAACCCCTATGTCACTAGATGGGTTGAAAACTGGCTCAAGGACAGAACCCACATGGTTAGAATAGCTGGAGCCATGTCAGACTCCAAACCAGTTACAAGTGGCATCCCACAAGGCTCAGTCCTAGGACCTCTCTTGTTCGGTATATATTTCTCTGAGGTACAGGCCAACATGGAAGGACTGTGGCTGACCAAGTTCACAGATGACTGCAAACTGGGCGCCATAATAGACTATCCAGCCGACACAAGCATCCTCCAAAAGGGTCTCATAGAAACAGACAACTGGTGCCAGAGCCATGGCCTCAAGCTAAACGCCTAAAAGTGTATAGTCATCCACTTTGGCAAAAACAAAGTGCCCACAAATTACCAAACAGGTGGTAATCCATTAAGTACAGAAGAAGTAATTAGGGACCTGGGGACCCAAGTTGATAGCAATCTCTCATTTGACAACCACGTGGCCAAAGTGGTTAGAAAAACATTTTATATAGCCCACCTAATCATGAAGGGATTCACATCTAGATCAGGGGAAGTCATCGTGCCTCTTTACTCATCCGTCATCAGGCCCAAAATTGAGTACAATGCCCCTTTTGGGATGTACCTTACCAGACACCTGCAGCAACTGGAAAGACCCCAAAAGTACCTCACCAAGAGGATCAAGGGGCTCAAACAGATGCCTTATGCTGCCCGGTTAAAGAAACTCCAGCTCTACTCAGTGGCATACCGCCTGTTCAGAGGCGATCTGTGCCTGACGTATAAAGCCATGTCCAACCCGGAATTAATGGACATGCTGCACCTCAGAAAATCCAAATCCCATCGAGCTACGTGCGCGAGGGACTTGAACCTCAGCACTGAAATAAATAGGACATGCTGGAGGGACAGATTCATAACCCAGAGGCTCCCTTCACTCTGGAATAAAATCCCAGTCCAGGTTAGGCAGAGTCCCTCACTGACTCTCTTCAAGAGGAATCTTGATGAGTGGATGGGAGATCGTAGGTTTACCCCTGGTATCACTTCTGTGTCACTGTTAGACAGAGGCACAGTATACTAACCTCGAAAAAGGGCATAGCAAAATTAATTTAAAATGGGTGGCGAAAGCCATACACTCTCTGGCTAGGCTTATAAATGCCCTAGGGCAGATAGCCTAGTATGAACCTATGAACCTATAAGTAGGTGGGGCAAGAACAAGTGTAAATGTAATTGAAATGGGGATGGGTGGGAATGGGGGTAGGGCAGAGGAGCAGAATGAGCCCGAGTGCAGCGAGGGTGAACAGACCAGGACAAGCCCGGCTGAGAGAGGCAAGAGAGCCTAAAAAAAATCAGGAATAGCAATTGGAATGCTATTAACAGGTAGGTTTAACCCAGTTTAAACAGGCAAATCATGATTATTGTGGGGAATAAATAATTGTTTGCTCAAAGACTGCTGCCTAGCAATGCAATGTGCCTAACTAGGATAAGTCAGCTGTGGAAAGGTGAGAAAGAAAACTAAACTGTGTAGATATAGTTTTGTAATTCTTTTAGTATGGTATACGTTTCCTTTAGTTTAGGCACACTAGGAGGTATAATTAATTGTGCCATCTAGTGGCAGAACAGGGGAACAACTTCCATTAATCTTAAATGCATGAAACATGAATGGGGAAAACTTGGACGAGAGTAGGGCAAGGTCCGTGCAAGTGAGCAAGCCACAAACTATACAGAAATGCAATAAAAAGTAACTGAGAACTGTAGGTTAGCACCTACACTATGATTGAGCCTGGAAAAGCCGTCCTTGTTGACTGGAGGGAGGGTATCACGGGGATCCAATTAATGCAGTCCAAAAGAGGTGGCCAACAGCAGTGGGAAAGGAAAGGCAGCCCATTTAATACTGGTGTATGTTCGAGCTGTAAAAGAGAAGGAGAACATAAAAACACTGGTTAGAGGAATATAGGGCAATAGGACCGCAAAACAAGCTCGGACTAAGCAAGATATGTGTACAGGAAGGAGTAGGTTAGAAGAATATGGAAAGTAGTGGTTCAAGGAGGAGAAACAAGGAGGGATAAGCTAATAAGAAACAGTCAGAGAAAGATAGTTAGAAAGGAAGAATAGATTGAGGTAGTAGACAAGGTCAAACGCCATTATGTACAACAGATACTGGCAAACGCACAGCAGTAGGACATCATGTTTTACAGGCACATTCCCATACTGATGGGAAGAAAGCTCCTGAGGGGGGTAACTAAATTCTAAAGCACAAAAGCAGACAGTACACTGTTTCTAATTAATAATTGTGTTTCTGTAATCACCTAAGCAAACAAAGGCATATTTAAATACAATAAAGCTGACGAAATGTCAGAAACACTTCTGAGCACAGCGAATATAACAGCAGTTACAGACAAGCATCAAACACAGTGAAAATAGTAGTAACACATAACGCATTGCATTTAGGATATTCCGTAGGAAATCATTGCTAGTGTGAGTTCTAATTGTGAGCTGGCGTTGATTCACTTTCTAGAGAGATTTCTCCCCTCTTCAAGTAAGTGCAACCAGTGGCTTGGTATATTTAAGTTTGTGGGGCTTGAATACCAAATCATGTGGGTGCAAGGGGTTTACCCCCTGCAAAAAAAATAACAAAAAAGGAGTTTTTCACCCTTTTGGCTTTCAGGCTTTTTTTTCATTCTCTTAATGTGTTGACTTTCATGAAGCTGGTGTTTCATATTGGAACTGACATTTTTTGCTCATGACATATATCTCAGACATCGGCAAAAAGGCCACAATAGGCAGCATGCAAAATTTATTCACATATTATACAACAGGGAGATATAGACTGATCTCTTCAACCAGTCAGAAATATCTGCTGGAGCTTCCAGCAGGGATATTACATCTCTGTTGAAAGAATGCCAAATGCAAGCACAAGACAGACACTGCAGAAAATAACAAACTATGGCATAAAAAGATCTGATCTTCTTGTCAAAAACAGAAGTAAAATGTATTTAATTAATTTCTGTTACTTCAACTGCTAACACATAATGGATCTATATTACTTTATCGAAGTCACAGTTCAGTGAACGGCATTTCATCGGAAATGCCGTTCATCAAAATCTGCTCATGTGGGGGGCTGTGGCTCCTACACCCTCACTACTTACATATACAAAATCCGAGATCACACTACAGTAGGGAAAGATCAAATGTCCCTATCTTCACTGTACCACAATCTCAGTATGATCAGTTCGACGAATGGCATGTTCGATGTAAATGAGCCGAAAATGCCGTTCACTGAATTGATTAGAGTAGAATAGGGCAAGGTCCGTGCGAGTGAGCAAGCCACAACCTAGACAGAAATACAATAAAAAGTAACTGAGAACTGTAGGTTAGCACCTACAGTATGAATGAACCTGGGGAAGTTGTCCTTGTAAACTGGAGGGAAGGTATCACGGGAATCCAATTAATGCAGTCCAAAAGAGGTGGCCAGCAGCAGTGGGAAAGGAAGGGCAGCTCATTTAATACGGGTGCATGTCTGAGCTGTAAAAGAGAAAGAGAACATAAAAACACTGGTCAGAAGAATATAGAGAAGAATATAGACCACAAAAGGAGCTAGGACTAAGCAAGATATGTGTACAGGAAGGAGTAGGTTAGAAGAATATGGAAAGTAGTGGTTCAAGGAGGAGAAACAAGGAGGGGTAAGCTAATAAGAAACAGTCAGAGACAGCTAGTTAGAAAGGAAGAACAGGCTGAGCTAGTAGACAAGGTCAAACGCCATTATGTACAACAGATTCTGGCACGTACAGCAGTAGGACATCATGTTTTACAGGCACATTCCCGTGCTTATGGGAAGAAAGCTCCTGAGGGGGGTAACTAAATTCTAAAGCACAAAAGCAGACAGTACACTGTTTCTAATTAATAATTGCGTTTCTGTAATCACCTAAGCAAACAAAGGCATATTTAAATACAATAAAGCTGACGAAATGTCAGAAACACTTCTGAGCACAGCGAATATAACAGCAGTTACAGACAAGCATCAAACACAGTGAAAATAGTAGTAACACATAACGCATTGCATTTAGGATGTTCCATAGGAAATCATTGCCAGTGTGAGTTCTAATTGTGCGCTGGCATTGATTCACTTTCTAGTGAGATTTCTCCCTTCTTCAAATAAGTGCAACCAGTGGCTTGGTATATTTAAGTTTGGGAGGCTTGAATACCACATCATGTGGGTGCAAGGGGCTTACCCCCTGCAATAAAATAACAAAAAAGGAGTTTTTCACCCTTTTGGTTTTCAGGCTTTTTTTATTCTCTTAATGTGTTGACTTTCATGAAGCTGGCGCTTCATATTGGAACTGACATTTTTTGCTCATGACATATATCTCGGACATCAGCAAAAAGGCCACAATAGGCAGCATGCAAAATATATTCACATATTATACAACAGGGAGATATAGACTGATCTCTTCAACCAGTCAGAGATATCTGCTAGAGCTTCCAGCAGGGATATTACATCTCTGTTGGAAGAATGCCAAATGCAAGCACAAGACAGACACTGCAGAAAATAACAAACTATGGCATAAAAAGATCTGATCTTCTTGTCAAAAACAGAAGTAAAATGTATTTAATCAATTTCTATTATTTCAACTATTAACACATAATGGATCTATATTGCTTTATTGAAGTCACAGTTCAGTGAACGGCATTTCATCGGAAATGCCATTCATCAAAATCTGCTCATGTGGGGGCCTGTGCCTCCCACACCCCCACTACTTACATATACCAACTCCGAGATCACACTACAGTAGGGAAAGATCAAATTTCCCCATCCTCACTGTACCGTGATCTCAGTGTGATCAGTTCGACGAATGGCATGTTCGATGTAAATGAACCAAAAATGCCGTTCGCTGAACTGATTTTTCACTGAAGTGATACAGACCCCACATAATCCTTCTCTGTCAATTAACACAATCTTGAACTTACAGGTGTTTATTATGATCAATGATCTTTTCCTGCATTACCTGATGCACAATGGTGTCTAGGGGTCCGAATGGAGAAATGAAAAATCAACAAGCAAAGGAGAGTAGTAGTGCTGAAACTGAATTCATCCTCAAGTCTTGGTGAGTACCTTCGCAAGGTGGACCTTGTTTTTACAAAATCTCACCAAGGCGACACTGATATATAAACTGTATTTATATAGCATATATCATGGACAGAAGTAGGTTAAAAACTAAAAAAGATAGCTGGGTGCACAAGACCCAGAATAAAAAAGTGCCCAATCCTGGTAGGCGCACTGGTGCCAGGACTGGAAAAGATGACAGTTTAGAATCCTCAAAATACGGAAACATTCCTACAATGGAGTCAGGCCAGGCCCAGGGGGAAGATGGCCCCCACTGTTGTAGAAGAAGTAGCAATCCACAAATAATCATAGATTCATAGATTCATAGATTCATAGATTCATAGATTCTTACTAAGCTAACTGCCCTTGTGAGCCATTTTAAGCTTAGCCAATTATCCCTTGTGAGACTCAAACCCTGCACCTTGTGTTTGTAAGGCAAACACCTTAACCATTAGGCCACCCTCCCAACCCTCATAAATAAATCAGGGGGCATCCGGATTTGAACCGGAGACCTCTTGATCTGCAGTCAAATGCTCTACCACTGAGCTATACCCCCTTTTACTAAACAGCCATTGCAGGTCTTGAACCCAGGACTCTGCACACTATAGTCACAACAGTTTAGCACTATGCCATGACAGCTACTCACTGATAGGCCAAAGAAGAGTCATAAAGACGATAAAGTGGACTATTGAGGATAAAAAGAAATTATGTATTGCTACTATTATGCAAAAAGCCCAGAATTTCCAGACACAAGATATGCAAAATGATTAAGAGAGAAATTAGAGGAAAGAAAAATACTTCCACAAAAAAACTGTCAGAAGCTTCAAAAGAAAAATTGTGCTCGTTGATACAACAGATTTGTGAAAAACAGTATATAGATCAAGAAACCTTGACCTGTTTGATAAAAGCATCTGAGGAAGTGTGAAAATATAAACAACAAAACAAAGAGATATTTGAAAAGAATAAAAAAGAAATATGGACATGGGAAAGAAAGAGATTTGATATGGTGCAATAGTTATGCAAAGGAGAAAGCCAAATTAATCAATGTGAAGAAGGCAGCCCCAAAGATATTTGAAGAGAAATATAAGCAAAGACATCCAGATATGGACAATTTCACAATAAAAAAATAACATCACAAAGATAGAATGTACAAAAGAAGATTAGTAAAGCAGAAGTTAAAAAAAATAGAAGTTGAATTTATGGAGGGCCTGCAAAGTGAAGGACTTGGTGTACAAGTCCTAGCACAGGTTACACCACAGCAGGATGGAGTGAGTCCCCAATGTAGGGAGAAACAGGAAGATCAGGAAACATCTGAATAAGACATGCACAAGGGAAAGAAAAAGAGATTTAATATGGTGTAATATTTATGCAAATGAGAAAGCAAAACTAACCAATAGAAAAAGAGCAGCACCAAAGATATTTGAAGAGAAATACAGGCAAAGGAATCCAGACATGGACAACTTTACAATACAAAAAATAAGAAGACAAACAGGAAAAACAGAAAAGGAGATTAGTAATGGAGAAGTTAAAGAAATAGAAACTGAGGTCATGGAGTACCTACAAAGCGAAAGATTCAGTATAGAAAATCTAATTCAGAAAGCACTACAACAGGATAGAGTAATGGATATCCAAATTAAGGGAAAATCAGTGGAACATGAAGCAATTGGAAAGGTGCCATATGAAGAAAATTTGGAGCCTTCCACACTAAACCAGTTTAAACATTCACTTGAAGCTAGACAGCAAGGGAAGGAACAGGAAACTTTGGGAACTCTGATGCAGTCAATGTTGAGGAGTGATAGGCCAGTGAGTTCCCATATGATAGAGCAATGGATGGCACGGGATGAAGTTGAAGAGAATGTGCCACAGGCAGATGCTATAGAGTCTTCTATAAAATGCCCGCAGGAATTGGAAAACAAGGGATGTGCCCTTAGTTTGGAAGAAAATGAGCTAAGAGAAGAGTTGCTTGATTTAAAAGCCCACATTTTCACTTGCCCCCTTCCTGTAACTAGTCTAGTCCAGATACAGATTTGCTGTATCCAGGACTGTTTGTAAGCTCCTGAGGCCCCCAAGCCTTTCTGTGTTGGAGGGAAGCCTTCTAGCTTATCAATGGAAGTGGTAAGTACTAGGTAACCTGTCTACCACAAGAGTGGTTTCTGGCCCAGAAACTGCAGTTATTGGCCGTTTGGGCAGTTTTTCCATCTCTCTCAACTTTCTGATTTAAAAGCACACATTTGCTCTTGTTTCCCCCCTTTCCTGTAACTAGTCTAGTCCAGATACATATTTGCTGTATCCAGGACTGTTTGTAAGCTCCTGAGGCCCCCAAGCCTTTCTGTGTTCGAGGGAAGCCTGCTAGCTTATCATTGGGAGTGGTATGCACAAGGCAACCTATCTACCAAATAAGGAGTGGTTTCTGGCCCAGAAATTGTAGTTATTGGCTGTTTGGGCAATTTTTCCATCTCTTTCAACTTTCTGATTTAAAGCCCCCATTTGCACTTGTTTCTTTCCTGTAACTAGTCTAGTTCAGATACACATTCTTAGTTTTAGCACTTGAATGTGCTTATTCATGCTCAGCACTTGTTCAGAACTTGTTGTAAGCACTAAATAAGCCACAAATTACTACAACACTCATTACCTACAGAAAAACAGTTTTTGTACTTACTTTTCTCACTTGCTTAGAGAAAAACAGCTCTTGTACTCACTTTCCTCACTTGTCTAGAGGAAAATATTTTTTTTATTCAGGCATGTCCAAGGATCAGCTCCCAGTGTTCTCTCCTGTCTATCTGATGATTCTGGACATCTTGGAGCAATGTAGCAATTGCCTCATGTATACAGACAACCCTCTCCTCCTACCACCCAACACTACAACCTGTGAGAGATGTACTTATCTAGCCAAACTGGAGGTAAAGCTCTCTCCAACCAAGACTGAACTTGACAGTCAAGAGGAGAAGGTAAACACTTGCACCACACCACATTCATCACATAGTCCCACTAAACCTACACCACCAAGAAACAAAAACATTTGCAGAGGCTCTCAATAATAATCTGCCCAAGCAACAGAGACCTCCAAAGCAGAAACGCAAGCAACCTCCACCCCCCAACACAACCCAAATGACACATAGCCCACAGACTCAGTGTGCCACTCAACCACAGCCCATAAGGCAAAACAACGTACCCAACATACTAGTCATAGGAGAATCTGTAGTCAGGCACACTGATGTCCTACTCACCAGGCTAAACAAGGAGAAGGTTACTGTCAGCTGCTTGTCGGGTGCCAAGATCTGCCACATAACTCACGCACTCAGGTCACTCCACAACAAGTACAAACATGACTCTGTCATTGTCCATGTTGGTGTGAATGACCTGAGACGTACCTCCCTGGACTACATGAAAAGAGACAAGGAAGAGCTCTCAGCTCTTGTAGCCCAGGCAGGTATGACCCTAGCCCTGAGTAGCATCCTGCCATTGCCCAGAATGATACTGCAGTACAAGGACAAAATGATTGACTTCAACAATTGGCTAAGCTTCTGGTGTCATTCTAAGGGGATCCAGTATCTGTCTGCCTGGGATGACATGGTCGACAGACCATGATGCTTTGCCAAAGATGGTCTGCACCTGTCACCCCTGGGATTCCAGATACTGGCTAAGGCTCTTGCTGCCCCTATAGTGCCTTTTTTAGGCAAGGTTCAAATGACAAATTCACCACCATAACAGGAACAGGCAAGCAAAAACTGAGGGTAATGCTACTCAGTGATAGAAATCTAAATCTCAAAATGCACTCCCTCGAGGCACTCCTTAAAATGGAGAACATCGATATCTATGCAGTGACTGAAACCTGGTTCAAGGCTCCAGAGAGCACCCCTGCATTACCAGGCTATAACTCATACCACACTTTTCGGCCACCTAACCTGGACCAGAACATCAAAGGCAGAGGTGTGTCCATATTCATTTAGGATATCCACACCTCCAGGCTAGTTGCTCAGCATAATGCAGTCGAGGTTATCCAAGTGCAACTAATTCTGGCCAAAACTGCAATCCAAATTTTAGCTTGCTACTGATCCCCCACCATGCCCCAGGATTCCCACTCCTCTTTTCTTGATATACTGTAAAATAGTAGGGTTCAACCAAACACTTTAATAATGGGCAATTTCAACTACCCCACCATTAACTGGAAAAACTACTCATGTACCAACTCCTTCGCTCAGCGCTTCCTGGAATTCATAAATTCCAATGCCCAGGATCAACTTATCCACGCCCCCACCAGGGGTAAGAATATCCTAGACCTAGTCATTACCAGCATGAGTGACCAGTGTTACACACCTGAAGTCAACTCCTCGTTGGTCAGGTCCAACCATAAGCTAATCACCCTAGATATCCACATCCCGCCCCCACCCCCATTAAGGAAACCACAGTAAGAAATTTCTCCAAAGCCAACTTCATGCTTCTTAAGACAAAAGTGGCGAACTTCATGACACCCATGCAGATGGACAATACAATTACGACTGCTGAATCCTACACAAATGCACTCTATAAGCACTTACACGAGTGCATGGATTGTGCTATCCCAAACAGAACCAAGATGCTATCCTCCAAAAAAAGGAAGCCAGTCTGGTGGTCCCCTGCCATAAACAAACTCTACAACAGAAGGAAGAAACTATTGCAAAAGAGAGTAAAATCCCATGAGTGGAGGAGCTCCCTGGTCAGCCTCAGTATGAAGCTGAGATCCCTTATAAGATCCTCCAAAGCTAGCTACGAAAATAAAATCCTACTGATTCTAGGGACAACCACAAAGCATTCTATAGCTATGTCAAGAATCTCAATGGCAACACCCAGATCTGCTCTGAGTTACAGCACAACGGCATGAAAATTACAGAACCAACTGATATTGCCAACATCCTGGCAGACAGAGTCAGTGCTAACTTTACCCCCCTCTCACCCCCTAAAGGGTCCATATCTATACATGAAGAATGCAGAGCCCCTGTAATTACAACTACGCAGGTAAAAGCTGCACTTGCTAAAGCCAAAAACACAGCATCTATGGGACCGGACAACATCCCAGGCTGCGTTTTACACAAACTTCAGAACAAACTGGCTCCCCACCTAAGCACCATGTTGAATCATAGCCTCACGTCAGGCTTTGTGCCCACTGAATGGCACACAGCAACAGTTATCCCACTCCACAAAGAGGGAGCCACCACTGATCCCGGGAACTATTGCCCTATTAGCCTGATGAGCCTGGTCTGTAAGGCCATGGAACGTATCATCATGGAACTCATAAACAAAGACATCGGTAACCTCCAAACGCTGAACCCCACCCAGTTCGGGTTTGTGAAAGGCAGGTCATGCCTCCTGAACCTGATCGACTTCTTTGATCCAAAAATGTTTTATAGAGAATTGGGAAATAAAGTAAAAGGAAATGAAAGACTGCCAAAAAAAAAAAAAAGAAATAGATGCATTTTGGAGAAGTATCTATGAATATCCTGTGGAACATAACAAAGATGTTAAATGGACAGAAGAAGTTAAAGAAAGAATAAGAAGTTCAAAGATAATGGATATGAAATGGGATGAAGTAACAACCAGAAAGATTGAAATAAAGTTAAGAAAAACCTCTAATTGGAAAACCCCATGCCCAGATGCAGTACCTAATTTTTGGTTGAAAGTATTAACATCTTTGCACGAAGATTTAGCCATGAGTAAGAACTATTTATATGCACACCCTGAACAGACACCAACCTGGTTAACAACAGGAAAAACAATGCTTCTACGTAAGAGTGAACTTGCAAGCTACCCTAAAAATTATAGACTAATAACTTGCCTTCCGACGACGTATAAACTATACACGGGGAATTGATGCTGACAGAGTTTATAGTCATTTAGAAGAAAACGCAATTATGGCAGTAGAACAAAAGGGCAATGAAAGAAAGTCATATGGAACAAAGGATCATTTGTTGTTAAATAAAGTCATAGTGGAGAACTGCAAAAAGGGGAAGAATCTAAGTATGGCATGGATTGACTACAAAAAAGCATTTGACAGTATCCCACATTCATGGAAAAAAAGAGTGCTTAAAAATGTATAAGATACACCCTACTCTGATCAAGTACATTACAATGACCATGAAACAGTAGCAGACCACTTTGCAATTAAGCCATGATAAAGGACAAATTATTATCCCAGGGATAACAATTCAAAGGGGGATATTCCAGGGTGACTCTCTGTTACCAATGCTATTCTGCCTTGCCCTTAACCCATTAAGCTGTCTACTTAATAGCTTAGGCCATGGCTATAATTTGGCTCCTAGAAAACAACAAAGTGCAAAGACTTCTCATCTTCTCTTTGTCGATGATTTAAAACTGTATAGCTCATCAGATGAGGAACTGAAAGCACAACAGCAAGTTATCAAAAAATGTTCAGATGATAAAAGAATGTCATTTAGTCTTGATAAATGTGCAAAAGCAACATTTAAAGCAGGAAAACTGCAACATTAGGAAAACATCAGTTTGGGACAAGAATGTGATATAAACAAACTTGAGCAAGAGGGAGTGCATAAATACTTGGGAATTGATGAAGGATCAACAATAAAACACAAACAAATGTGAATAAAACTTAGTAAAGAATATTTCAGAAGACTTAAATTAATCCTGAAAACAGCACTGACATGTTGGAACAAAATTCAAGCTATAAACCAATTTTCTCTTCCTGTCTTAACTTACAATTTTGGAGTGATTGACTGGCCCCAAAACATGTTGGATAGATTAGATAGGAAAACAAGAAGGATGCTTCATGCTCACCTAATGATTTATAAAAATCAGTGCATACCAAGATTGTATATGCCCTATTCTGAAGGAGGGATGGGTGTCCTTTAAATTGATTATAATTAATTATTACAATTATATATTATTTGTAATTTAAATTGATTATTGGTTTACAAAGACACGTGCCTGGAGCATTTCCCCCTGGGCCTCTGCTGAAAATTGTCTTCATTCCAAGTCAGACTTTCCTGGTAAACAAATGTTAAATAAATAAATAAAATAACTAAAATTATATGTATAGATCTGCAATCGTGGGATGCCACACATATCTGTTGACCTCACAAGACCCAAACATAGTGAAAGTTTTGAAACATGAGGAGAATAAATCTAAGATGACGTCTCTGTTTAATTTAGCAGAAGCATATCGGCATCAAGCAGGAATGGAAATCAAACCAGAAGTGGATAATAATCAGGCAGCAACTGAATGTGCCAAAAACAAAAAAGAAAGAATATAAGGTCAAGGACCAGATGAGAAGGCAAGAAATGTGGAAAAAGCATAAATATAGTTGCAAGTATAGAAAACCTATAGAAGAACCTCATGTTGATCAGGAATGAACGCAAGAATGGTTAAGGAGATTCAAATTCAAACCAAGAGATGAAAGGTTAATATTGGCAGCCCAAGATGGTGGGCTACGTACACGTTGGTTTACAAAGTCCATTGAACATGTGGGAAAAACAGACAAATGTAGGTTTTGTAAAACCGAATTGGAAACAGTTGCACACCTTGTTGTAGGTTGCGACATATTAATGGCAGTAGGACTGTATACTGAAAGGGATAATAATGTGGCAAGATTGTTGTACTGGGGACTGTACAAACAAAGAAGTTATGTTCTTACCATAACGTTCCATCTAAGTAGTAGACTTCATTCTTCTGCACATATGGGTATACGGATCCGATTCGGATTCGAGCCGGCAAAAACTTTTCAAGCATCAGCTCCGAGCTCTAAGCTCCTCCCCTACCTACATTACTTCACTTCCTCCTATCTAGCCCCAGATCGAGTTTGCTGTCACTAAAAAAGCGACACAACCAAAAACCCTGGACAGGATAACCTGAAGAGTGAGGGGGACGGAGGGAGGGAAAGTGCAGAAGAATGAAGTCTACTACTCAGATGGAACGTTATGGTAAGAACATAACTTCTTTATCTGAAGTAGTTGACTTCATTCATTCTGCACATATGGGACAGAGTCACAAACTACTAGAATTCCTGGGAGGCCCTTATGGAAGGATATTTCTGAGCACCACAGAGCCAAAGGATGCTCTCCCTCTAGAAATAAGATCCAGTTTGTAATGAGAGATGAACTTGTGTGAATTTGCCCAAGTCGCTACTGCACAAATATCATCTAATGGAACTCTCAACCAGAAAGCTGCAGAAGTGGCCATAGCTCTAGTGGAATGAGCCTTCAATACACCAGGAGGAGACAACCCTTTGTCCTTATAGACCTGTGCAATACACAGGGTGATCCATCTTGCTAAGGACACTTTCGAAACTGCTTTGCCCAAAAAGGGTTTAGAAAAGGAGACACACAATTGATCCAACTTCTGGAAGGGTTTAGTCCTATGGAGGTAAAAATGAAGCTGTCTATGGACATCCAACAAATAAAGCTTACATTCACCTCTATTCTGGAAATTTGGGAAGAAGACTGGCAAATTTATGGATTGATTAATATTGGCTGCTGAAGATACTTTGGGTAGAAAAGAAGGGTTAGTGCGCAATGAAACCCTATCCTTGTGAAAAGCCAAATAGGGGGGCAAGGAGGATAATGCCTGCAACTCTGAAACTCTTTTAGCCGAAGTGATGGCGACCAAGAATGCTGTCTTCCATGACAAAAACTTAATTGGAACTGAAGCGGCTGGTTCAAAAGGGGGAGAGGTTAAGGCCAGAAGGACTAAGGTCAAATCCCAGGGGGGGCATTGTTTCTTTAACTGGAGGTCACAATAAAAAAGTGCCCTTCAGAAAGGCTTTACAGAGTTTGACCGAAGCCAGAGTAACCTTATTTTCACCCACATGAAAATTTGAAATGGCAGCTGGTTGAACCTTGATGGTGGAAGCACTAGAGCCTAACCGAAAAAAGATCTGCCAAAAAAATCTAGTATGACCAGAATAGGGGCTGTAAATGGGTTCTGATTGCACTGAGAGGCCCAAATGTAAAACTGTTTCCACTTGCTATTTTACAGTTTCCTAGTGGAGGCCTTAAGAGAAGCTACCAGAATATCTTTAACAGGGGACGAAAGTCCGGGAGTCCTGATAATCGTGGGAACTGGAGCAGCCAAGCTGTCAGCTTGAGACTGTCCAGGTTGGGCAGGGGCAAGCCCGACGGGTGAGAAATTAGATCTGGACATGGATCTAGAGCCCATGGAGGGGCCAACAAGTGAGACCATAGGAAGGAAAACCACACTTGATGCGGCCAGAAGGGAGCTATGAGAATGACTTTGCACTGCAGCCGGCAAGCTCTCTGAAGGAACTTCAGAATCAGGGGTAACGGGGGGATAAGCATACAGTAGCCTGGGATGCCAAGCATGGACCAGAGCATCCCTGAGGGAATCCCCCGGAGGGGGGATCAGAGCAAAGAAATTGCTGCATTTCGCATTGGAAGGAGATGCGAAGAGATCGCAGCAAGGTTGACCCCAAACATGGAAGATCTTCTCCACCACTGATTGTTTCAGGGACCACTCGTGAGGAAGAAGGATTGCCCTGCTGAGGCTGTCCGCCCGGATGTTGGAGTGTCCCGGGATATACGTTGCTATGAGAAACTGGCTGGTGGATATGGCCCACTCCCAAACTCTCATGGCCTCGCGACAAAGGGGGTAGGATCAGGTCCCTCCCTGTTTGTTTATATACCAGACTACAGACATGTTGTCTGACTGAATGGCTATTGTCCCCATAGGTAGGACCAGATGGAAGGCTCTCAATGCTAACAAAACTGCCCTCATTTCCAGGACGTTGATGTGTAGCTTGGTCTCTGGATGGGGACCACGTGCCTTGGACTGTTCTTCCCAGGAAGTGCCCACCCCACCCAAGCTGGGAATCATCCATGGTCACTGTGGCTTGAGCCTAATGGGCTAGAAAGCTGCACCCCACCAATATGTCCACAGAATGAATTCACCACAGAAGTGCTGTTCTGCATGCCCGATTGATACGGATGTGGAAACTAATCGGAAGGTCTAGCCAGGACCATTGGACTGCCAGATTCCACTGAAGGACTCTCATGTGAAGACGTGCAAGAGGGAGTATAGAGATTGCTGCTGCCATGGAGCCCAGGGCCCTGAGAACATCGGCTGCTGTGACTACCACGTGATCCAGGATCACAGAGACATGGAGTCTGAGATTCGCTATCCTTTCCAGAGTGAGAAAAATCTTTGACTGAATTGAATCCAACTGAGCCCCGATGAAGTCTATGATCTGAACCGGAGTCAGGTAGGACTTGTTGAGGTTGATCAAGATGCCTAGCTTGTGAGCCAGACCAAGGAAGTAGAGTAAGGCATGATACAGGAGATGGTTGGTGGATGCAGTGAAGAGCCAGTCGTCTAGGTAGGAGAATACCTGAATGCCCTGAAGTCTCAGGTGAGCCACTATGACCGCCATAACCTTGGTGAACACCCCGGGGGCTGTGGTGAGACCAAAGGGTAGGGCTCTGAATTGAAAGTGACTGGCCCCTAGCCAGAAGCGAAGAAACCTCCTGGAGCTTCTGGGGACCTTGATGTGATAGTAAGCGTCCTGGTGGTCTAACGAGCACATCCAGTCGCATTCTCTCAGAAACGGTAGAATGGACTGTAGAGTGACCATCCAGAATTTTTGTTTCTCTACCGACAGGTTGAGGATAGACACGTCCAGAATGGGCCTGAGGTCCCCCATCTTCTTTGGCACTAAAAACAACCTGGAGTAGATGCCTGATCTGGATTGATCTGGGGGGACCATCTCGATGGCTCGTTTTTGTAACAGCTTTGAAACCTCTAAAGCTGCATCCTCCCTGTAAGTGGGTGGAACATCTGGAAGGCGAGCTGGAGTTATGGGATGTGACATGAAGGGGATAGAATATCCTCTGGATATGATGTTTAACACCCAGCGGTCTGCAGTAATGGACTCCCATGCCGCTGGATGTAAGGAAAATCTTCCCCCGACTGCCTCCAGAGTAGAGCAGCCGGGCAACCCCACAGGGTTGCTGAGCGGGTCTGTCAGAAAAGGTTCCCTAGACCCGATGTTTCTGGGACCTCCTCTGCCCCTAGGGCAGTGTCGGTCCTGTCCCCCTCAGCCTCCAGGGGACAAATACTCCCGAGTGTCATGAAAGGACTGTGATTTCTGGAACCACATTTTTTTTGCCCCTTTTGGTTCCTGGAATACGACCTCTGGAGGCTAGAGAAGTGGATTCCGATGGCCGACAAAGTCTTTCCATCCTTCTCACTCTGGGTTAGTGTGTCACATATGGTCTTCCCAAAGAGGGATGATCCATCGAATGGGGCATTGATGAAAGACGCCTTAAAGGGGTCCGCAAATTGACACAGCCTGATCCAGGCATGTCGCCTCAAAGCAACGCCTGTACCTGCAGCTCTAGCGGCACCCTCCATGGCATGAGAGTGGAGACGCATAGAAGTATTAGTCACTGACTTCAGCGTAGTCATCTTGGCAGTAAAGGACTGCTTGTCCTGCTGCGCCAGAGATTATGGGGGTGACTCAGTTAGCTCCAATATAAGGTCTCGCTGCAGTCGAATGACATGTGCCAAGTAATTCAGCGCATGGATAGAAAATGTCGCTGACGAGTACATGCGCTTCCCAAAATGATCCATCGACCTGGACTCCTTGTCCGGTGGATGAACCGAGGAACTCTCCTCTGCCAGTTCCTTCTTTGTGGCAGCTGCAACCACTAAAGCGTCTACCGGGGCTCCCTTGGACCATGCCTGCCTGTCCGATGGAGAAGAAAGAATTTTGTCTGGCCTTTTGGGGATAGGCTCTGTGGTGTCAGGATCCTTCCATGCCCTAGTGATGATGAGGTCCACCAAAGGGTCAGCTGGTGGGGAGACCCAGGAAGTAGATGGGCCCACACCAAAGGCATCCAGGAATATGGACTCATCGGCAGAGGGTTTGGGAGCTGACCAACCTCCTCTTTGGCGAAGGATCCCCATGATGTCTCCGAACGAGACGCCCTCGGGAGGTGATCTGGGGGAACCCTCTCCTTCATCCAAGTCTGTATCAGTGGTAATGGACTCAGGGGAGTCCAAGTGCCTCTTCTTGCACTTACGCTTACAAGGTTCCTCCCCAGTGTGACTCTCTGGAGAGTATTTGTAAGCCTCTGGGGGTTCCCTGAGGAGAACGACCTGGGGCTGCCTTGGCATGGGCTGTCCCTGAGACAGGGCAATGGGAGCAGAATCCAACATCGGGGGGGTATGGGCCGGATCCGAGGACATGAGCAGTGGTCTCAACCCCTGGGAGAGGACCCTTTCCACTGCCCCGAATGCCGAAGGAGAGCACGCCTCCATAGAGTGTGAGGAAGAGGCTCTCCCCGGCACCGAGGCAGGGACCAGAGCTGACTGCGGGATAGTCTGGGCACTGAGGGTGGGATCCGAAGGAACGAGATCCAGACCCTCGGATCCGACTCCCTGACCACAGCTCCGAGAGTCCCCTGGATCTGAGATAGGATCCGTGGAACTCAAGGTGATGGCCAGCGTCAAGGAAACAAAAACCATCGGCGCCGACCCCATGGCTCTGAAAGGTCTCGGACCCGAAAACCCTGAGGCATCGGGTTGGATCAGGGAAGGAGCAATAGGGTGGAACATAGTAGCAGAAGAAGAACCCTCACCAATGGGAGAGAGTCCTGGTAAGACCCCCATCTGAATCTGGTTCTGGATGAACCTCCTCATCATCCTGTCCATATCAAGTTCAGATACCCTCCAAGTCGATCTGGAGGAAGCGACCGACTCGGGTCTGGGTTGGATCAGAGGGGAGTGCCTCGGCTCCAATGGCTCCGTTGGCTCCAGCGAGAAACAGGGAGAGCGAAGCCGAGGAGAACGAGACCTAGATACCTTAGCAGAGGGACTGGAAAAAGTCTCCCTGTCCAGAGACCTTTTCCTGGGCCTGTCTCTCTCCTTATGACACCTCTCTTTCTCCCTTTTCTCCCTACCTCTCTGGGACGACTCCAAAGAAACAGGCCTGGTGGAAGGTTGAGTCCCTGCCTGCACCAAATCACTGGCTGGGGAGGAAACCGAGGCAGACTCCAAGCCAGAAGCAGGTAGCAAACCTTTGGCCACTAGCTTAGCCCGACGATCCTTTAACGCCCTTGGGTTAAACCCCGAACAAATGTCACAGGGCACTGACAGATGTGCGACCCCTAAACACAAAACACACAAAGTATGGCCATTGGCTGGAGAAAGCTTATGACCACACTCTGTGCACTTTTTGAAGAGAACCTTAGTTTGTTCTGCCAGGACAATAACAGAAAAAAAGCCCTAAATGGACCACACTCACACACACACTAAACCGGGATGGGCCTAGGCAGGAATCAACACAAAACCTACCAAACACTAACACTAGAGAATACTGACTAAAAACTTAATTTTTTTTTTTTTTTTAAATAACACAACCAAACGCGATGTAAGGGAGGATAAAATGGAAGGAATTCACTCTCAACAGCTCGCCAAAAGTACCAAAAACCTTACCACTAGCTAAGAGCTCAGAGACCACGATGCTGACTCATAGAGCGGCAAACGAGATCTGGGGCTAGATAGGAGGAAGTGAGGTAATGTAGGTAGGGGAAGAGCTTGGAGCTCGGAGCTGATGCTTGAAAAGTTTTTGCCGGCTCGGATACCCATATGTGCAGAATGAATGAAGTCAACTACTTCAGATATTATGGTACTGAAGTGGTTGAAAAACACTAGAAACATGAGCCACAAAGCATCATAGAAAATGATGACATTTATATCGCATGGGACCACCCATTACCAACAGTTCAAAAGATAGAATGATGCTAGAAAAACGGATATAGTGGTTCAAGAAAAGAAGACAAGAGTAGCATTGATCATCGAAATCTCCACACCCAGTGACTGCAGTGTCTTGCTTACAGAGAGACACAAAGTCATAAAATATCAGGATCTGCAGGCAGAAATGAGAGCAATGTGGAAGAAAGATACCCAGACAGTTCCATTGGTAGTAGGGGCAAAGGGTCTTATAAAAAATAATCTACAATCGTATTTAGATATGTTACCAATCCATGTAACTCCATATAAATTTCAGAAGGAGTCATTACTGGGCACATTAGAGGTGCTCTGAAGAGCACTTTTGGCTGATATCAAAGATTGAAACAATACTAATTTCATGAACTTTAATCGTACTTTGACTTAGGAATGGGGTCCATTCCCATCATGGTATTAGAAAGCCAAAAGACTTGAAGAAATTAAAAGTGTCTTCACTTCTAAGGCTATTTTAAGAAAGCACACATATCTTAAAAAGTGTTTAGTCTTATACATCAGTCTGATTAGAATTACAGCCTCCAAATACTTCAGTCTGTTTAAACATGATGTTGGAAAATTGGAACTTGTTTCCTTGTCATTTGGTTATCACAAAAGGTCCAATTTTAGGTTCATAGGTAAATACTAGGCAGCAGACCTTTACAAGACTAACCAAACAAATATTCAAACGTATATCAAGAAGGGCAAAACAAGATATATCAGGAGAGAATTTAAGGATGCCCATCCAATTATCTAGGTTTACCTTGAAGGTAACAAAGATGCTACTTGGCCTGATGTGAAGTAGAAGTTTGTTCCAGAGGTGAGGAATACACTGGGATATGAATCTATCATGCCAGTGAGTATATTTCAGTCTTAAACTTGTCTTATTATTTAGATTTATATAACTCCGATTATTGGCCTTCACACCTTCAAGAGATACATATTCATCCTGAATTAACTTTAATCTAGTACAGTGTCTGTAAACAACTACCATTCCCAAAGTACAAACAGAAACACATTATGTTGTAGCATAATGCTTACCTGATTTCTCAAAAGCTTGCAGAAATTATATGGTATATGAGAAAAATATCACCAATGAGCTAAAAGGATACTGAGAATATTTTTTGAAGAGAACTACAGAAGAAGAGTTACAAAGCCCAGAACACAAAAACACTTTTTCTCAGAATTAGGAATGAGAATGGACAAGACTGTAAGATGTATACCAGGTGCTATGTGTGACAGGGGCATGAGGTAGATCTTCAGCATAGAAAGTCTGCTGTTATTGCCCATGTAAGGACAAATAATCTAACTGGGAGTGGAATAAGAGCACCAAAGGAATCTCCAGATGCAACATGAAACAGCAGAATCACACTGGACTAGACAGAGCAGAATTTAATTGAGTTTGAGGACAGATCTCAACAAAACAATCTCAGCATGAATGGAGGACCTGAAGAAATGGAAGGGAGAGATTGTTCAACTTTTGTGAATACTCACCTTCACACTTGAACAGGACCACATGCTGACCAAATAAAGATCAAACAATCTGACAGGACTACATGGAAACCAGCCATTAAAACCACAAAACAGCCCAGACAAATAATAGGATCGTAGGTTCACAGGTAAGTATAAGGCTAGCTGCCCTTGTGGGCATTTTAAGCCTGGAAATTTTCCCTTTTTGTGTTTAAAGTTAACATATCATACTTGGTTAAAGATTGGCTTTACCCATCCCATAGTTGATATATTTACTCCTAATTAGAATAACAGGGATCATACCATAGATAATTTGAGGGGACCCATATATGGGATACAGCATTTAGGAGATGCCTCTGCCCATTAGTAGTATGGGGTGCAGTCTTGGGGTAAATTTTCTAGTTTCCCATCCATAAATCTAGGTTGCACTTGAATATGGCAGGAATTAACTTTTTTTATGTGGATGGGGAGTCGGTTCCAGAGTAGTGGTATCCCCTGCGATATATACCTGTCCATCCAAACCATTCTGCTGATGCTGCTGAAGAGGTGTAGATCCCTAGAGTCCAGTTGTTGCATGCATCCATATATGTACATGCCAGTGGTGGCATTATAATCAATGATTGGCCTAATGAGGGCTGTGCAATATAGAAGGACTTTCTTACAACAATGGACATATGCTGGTTAAAAGTTAGGTCACTGTCTACATAAGTTCCCAAATTCTGACCAGCTTGGTTAACTACTTTTAGGGGTGTATTTATGTGGCATTTCTCTTGGGTAGATGACTTTTGAAATGATACAATAATGCTTTTTTGGCATTTAGTTTCAGTCCATGATTTTGACACCAGTTATTCATTTGGGATAAACCTTCCTGCAGGATGGCTAAATCATTTGGGAATTCAATGACTGCTCCTAGCTCATAGTCATCTGTAAACTTAGTCAGCCAGAGCCATCTGGTATTGTTTTTTTTATTTCAGAAAAGTAGATGCCAAACAGAAAAGATCCCAGCATAGACCCCTGGAGGACTCCACTGGTGACTTGTCTGTTTGTGGAGGTAGTTTCCCTATCTTGATTTCCTGCATCTTATATATGAGCAAGTCAACAATCCAGCAGGTGAAACTGGGATTTATTACTAGTTTATTTAGGTTTTTTACTATGCCTGAGTTGAAAATTGTGTCAAAAGCTTTGGCCAGGTTGAAGTGTGAGATGTGTACCATTTTGCCTTCATCCATTGCTTTGGTGACCTTTTCAATAATTTTTTGCTTGGAAACATAAAGAACAATTGCTAGCACGGGATAGAGTTGAAGATACAAGGCAAACATATCTTTGTTGAGCAAGATTACTCACAGGAACCCAATAAAAAGAGTTCAATTCCACCATGTAATTAAACACTGTAAATCTAAAGGCTTTAGGTACAGATTGCTTTATCTGCCACTTTAAAAATTATGTTTCCCCAGGGTTCTAAATCCTTTATGGACCCTGAACTGGCCATACATTCACTACAGCCCTCAGGGGGATCAAGGTTCAGAAAACTAGAATACAGATCCTGCTTGTAGTGTATGAAATCGGCCTTCCAGTGACCAGCAGGACATGGAGATTGCCATATCTACACACCAACACGTATTCCCACTACTCAAAAAAAACAGGTACTGCAAGAAAAAGCAGTTATGGCCAAGGCACATCAATGGCTAAGAAACAGACAGCAATACCTGAACTGAAGGAATGCTGCTTGCTTGCCCTTTTATTTATTTATTACTGTTACTTATCTTTCTGTTGAGTTGGCAAACCACTGTGGCTTGATTTAAAGCCTCAAATCTGTGAGCAATACAGATTAACTGAATGTGACTCAATATTATATTGAGGTTTGACAAATTTCACCAACAGTCATGTTCTTACATTTATCTTTTGATATAGGTCTGGCTGAGTTAACATTTCTGTGAGGATTAAGATCTTGAAACAAGAATTGGGGGAAACATTTTTTCTTTATTATAACTGAGTTGGCTATGGTCTCTTTAAGCATATGCTTTACCTGCTACTTATGCAAACATGAGACACAGAGGTCACTGAAGCAGAAGCTGTTGCTCCTTCCTTGGATGAGATTAAGTCTCTGTTAATAGTTATCCTCCTTCACAAGGGGGATCCACCTTGGATCCCAGGAAGTCCGATGAGCCTGATCTGCAAGACCACGGTACGTATTATCATGGAACTTATAAACAAAGACATTGGCAACCTTCAAACACTGGACCAATACAGTTTGGGTTTGTGAAGGGCTGATCACGTCTCCTGAACCTGATTGACTTCTTTGAATCAGGCTCCAGAGCCATGGACAAGGGTAAGCTGGTCCACACAGCCTATCTGGACTTTGCCAAGGCCTTCGACACCATCCCCCACTCTGGAATCATAGATAAACTTACTAAGCTGGACATTAATCCCTACGTCACTCGATGAGTTGCCAACTGGCTTACTGACAGAACCAACACCGTAAAAGTAGCCGACTCCAAATCCAGCTCCAGACAAGTGACAAGTGGAGTACCTCAGGGTTCAGTCCTGGGACCACTCTTGTTTGACATCTACTTCTCTGAAGTATAGGCCAAAACTAAGGGACTCTGGCTAACAAAGTTCGCAGATGACTACAAACTGGGAGCCATTAATGAATCCCCAAATGATGTGGATATTCTACAAAAGAGCCTTACAGAAACAGATGCTTAGTGCCAGAGCCATGGGTCTAGCTCAATGCCAAGAAATGTATAGTTATCCCCTTTGGAAAAAAAACATGTACCTGTGAATTACCACATAGGTGGCAGTAAACTAAACACCAAAAGTGTGATAAGAGACTTAGGGACACAGGTGGACAGTGGTATCACCTTCAATAACCACATCACCACAACAGTCAGGAAATCCATCTATGTGGCACACCTCATCACTAAGGGTTTTTCCTCCAGAAAAAAGGAGGTCATTGTCCCACTGTACTCATCCCTCATTAGACCCATTATAGAATACAATGCCCCATTTGGTATGTACCATTCAAGACATCTGCAACAACTGTAAAGGCTGCAGAAATACCTCACTAAAAGAATCACAGGCCTAAAGCAGATGCCCTATGCTGACCATCTAAAAAAACTCCATCTATACTCTGTCGCATATCGTCTACTCAGAGGTGACCTCTGCTTAACATACAAGGCCATATCAAACCCAGAGCTGTTGGACATGCTACACTTAAAGAAATCCCAATCCCTCAGAGACACATGTTCCAGGGTTCTAAACCTTGTCATCACGATGAACAAAACATGCTGAAATGATAGATTCCTGACCCAGAGACTTCCCAGACTCTGGAATAGAGTGCCTCTTTGGCCATCTTCAAAAGGAACCTTGATGATTGGATGGGAGATAGGAAATTCACCCCGGTGATCACGTCAGTCCTGCTAGACAGGGGTACAGGGAAGTAAATACTGTGGGAAGAAATAGCCAAGGAATTGTTATGGCTAGGCTTGTATAGGCCCTAGGGCCGATAGCCTAGTACCAACCTATGAACCTGTGTTAATGTGAACTTTACAAAGAGTGTTCTTAAAATTTTCTTTACACTTGCTCTTTAAAATTATTTGTAGGCTCAGTAGAGTTAATATTAACTGATTTAGCTCAACTTTTGTCAAAGTTCTCCTAATTATCAGTTCATTTATGGTATTATCAAATAAGCACACTTTATGTGCCAGCTCTTGGCCAACATTACCTATTATTAGTTGTTTATATAGCTGTCAAGACAGATTCAGGCACTTAGGTGGAATGTGAATGGGCTTAGCAGCCCAGTGAAATGTGATAAGAGTACTGCTGACAGCCAGAAGGCAAAATCCCATTTAGTAACCATTCAAAAAACTCACCTAAGTATGAGAATGCCCAAGGTGCTTGGAAAAAAGCTTGACTTTATTAGTCAGTTTTGAATACGAGAAAGCATTGAGGGGTCGCTATACTTGCAGTTAACCATATTTCTATACAAATGCTTGAGTTGCCTTCAGACTCACAGGGTAGTTAAGCAGCAGTGAAGGGCTACGTTAATGGCTCACCATTCATGCTGGGATCAGTTTATATGCTCCCACAATTTAACAAGGAAATAATGTCAGCTTTTTTTACATTCTCTAAAGGACTAATGTTTTCTGTAGACTGGAATTTAATTTTGGACCAAAATGAGGTTGATTTGGGTCACAGAAAAGCTAAGCTGTCAGCACTGTCTAGGCAAGTTAAACACTACAATAAGGGTATAGGCTTAGCTGATTTTGCTAGTCAAATATATATACCCCTGTAGAGCCAGAATATAGTTTGTACTGACATAAAACATGGTCCCAGACTGATAAAATATTTATGTTCTTAGACAAATTATGTTATTTTACCTCTTTGACCTACTGCCCTATTCTTCTTTCTGTACACTAGGAAACATTACTCTAGGGGAAAGAAGTTAGAGATTCACCACTTATTTGTTACAGGATCTTAAGTCTGGCACATTTACTGGGGAGGCTTTGCAAGGAAGTTTGAATCTTGCTTCTGACCATTCAACTATGGGATGGGATAAAATTACTCAAACTTTTGCAGATGTAATCTGGAATCAAATAAGCACTAGTAGAATAAACGCAGATAGGAAATATAAACACAGTTTAAAAATAGTAAGGACACTACAACAACTTGGAGCGGCACTCATCACTTTGACTTCAGCTAAACAGGAGATACAATCTTATCTACATTTTAAATTATATTATATTACAGTGAATTCTTAAAGAAACCCTGCCCATTGCTTTCCCAAAGAATCTTAAGTGACTGGCAACATATTTAAGACCGCAAAAGCTGACAGTACCATATCTCGCATCTGTACTATAAATACTAATCTCACAGCACAGAACCTAGAAGACATAATCAGTGTTTTCAAGGATTATTATTCTGCTGTTTATGCCGTGGAAAACTAGAATCCAGAGGTAAATGAACAAATAGATAGGCTTTTAAACACATTATCATTAAAATTGCTTAATGAAATACACATGGCTACTCTTTTGTGACCTATTACCTTAGGATAATCAGATACTATATTTACAGCTTAGAAGACTGGCGAGTCTCCTGGCTCAGTCTGCCAATAAAGGTATGGAAACATTTCAAACCAAAAACACAAAAATCAAACCATTTAAAGGATGGTTTGACCCCAGTACTACTTATTATAATGAATGATATTCTGCTTTGCTCAGATCTCAAGAGATGCCAGCAAACATCCCAATGACTTAGAACATCTGTTCATACAAGCCAGGCAAAGTACAACACCATATAAGGGGCTTATAGCTAATTCTTATAAAGTTATAGGTCCAATGAATAAACCAGTAGTAGATGAAACAAAAATAGGATGGGATAAACTGAGGCGATGAAGCTAGTTGAACAAAGGTGGACAATAACAAAATATTTAAGAAGCCCCACTAGACAGAAAATTCATCATATTCATAGGTTCAGAGGTAAGTACTAGGCTAATGGCGCAAGAGCCTTTACAAGCCAAGCCAGTAATACACAGGATATGACAATGTTGTTCTTTTTTCGGCTTTTCCCAGTTAGGGGTCGCCACAGTGGAACTCCGATCCGCTAATGCTTGGCAGTAGATTTTTAAGGTGCCAGCTCGACACCCAACCTTCAACAAAGGCACGCCCATTTATGCATGTCTTTCAAATGCCACTCGACCACGGGGAGGACATGCAGACTCCACACAGAAGGTGCTCCAGCAGAGAATCGAAAGGGAGAACCTCTTGCTGTGAGGCGACAACGCTACCGCTGCACCACCACGGCTTCACACAGGATATGACAATATTATATCTTAATTCCCCAGATATGGGATGGGGTAGTATGAGGGTAGTGGATTTTTGGGTGTTGGAACTCTGAGTCATTTTACAGATTGCCTCTGTCCATAAGGAATATGGGGCTGTACCCTGGGAGTGAATTTACAGTTCCTCATCCATTTATCCAAATTATTTTTGAAGAGAGTGAAGGATAGGCTTTGTTTTATGAAGATGGGGAAATTTATTCCATAGATGAGGTATCCTTTGTGATACAAATATGTCTCTCCATGAAGCTCTGCTAGAATTACAAATAAGGTTCAGGTCCATGGAACGTATAACCCTCATATAATTTTTCTTGCGAATATGTAACATTTTCATCAGGGCTGGATCAGAGAATGCCTTGTATGTCAGGCATGTCACCTCTCATTAAACAATATGAGATGGAATAAAGAGATAGGGCCTTTAGTCGGTCTGCATAAGACATGTATCTTCTGATTTATATTTTTTTTAGTGAAAAACCTGTGGGGCTACCCCAATTGGTGGAAGCACCCAATTAGTTATATGCAGAAGGGAGCACTGTACTCAGCTATGGGCCTGATGAGGGCTGAGTGTAATGGCACTATGACTTCTTTTAACCTTGATGCCATGCCTTTACTTATAAATTGTGTCACACAGAAGGATGTCTTCACTACTGTAATTACCTGGTGGTCAAAGTTTAGGTTACTATCTATCTATGTTCCTAGGTCCCTCATCACTGGATCTACTTTTAGGGATGTGCAATCAATATTATAATTTGCAGGGCCATCTGATTTACCAAAGGATATGATTACACATTTTCTTAGCATTTCGTGTCAGAGCATGGTTTTGACACCAGTTGTTTGTCATTTTTAGGTCTGTTTGTAGGATGTCAACATCATTTGGTGATTCCTATGCAAACATTTCCATGAAAATAATCTCCATTATAAGGAAGATGTAGGGCCAGATTCAATACATGATATGTATTCAAGAACATGCTTATCATGATTTGTTTGTGCTTTCTAGTCATCCAGAAAGATAACAGTAAGTGTATATGTTGTCTATACTTTGTGGTAACCTTCATGAATTCCTGTCAATATTTAAAGGTGCAAGAATATCAGTAGGAAAACTAAAACTAGGAGGAAGAAGAGTTATGTCTGTGTTGTCTGTTCAGTCAGAACGGTGTATACTTAGTGACTTAGTGTAGGCGTTATTGAATCCTGGGGTAGTTTTCTTTTACTATAGCAGCAGCATTCTTTTATCTTCTTCAGTTAAGTCTAAATGATTTGTTTGTGAATCAAATTCCCAATAGTTATTTTTAATAAGGAATGTATAAAATTGTATTATTTTGTGCATTTTATATAGGTAAGATCTTCATCTATCAGCATTAATTCAAGTTTATTTAAAAATCTATAATGGATGGAATTTTTTAATTATTATTATTATTATTATTATTATTATTATTATTATTGTTATATCTCACATTAATTTAATTTTAATTATTAAATACTGTCTGTTCATCTGTATGATAAGGCAGTTGTTCATATCAGTGTCCTATTTACTTATTATGAACTTAGATGTAAGAAATTTTGTCCCATTCAACATTTGGTTCCAGAAAATTAAGTCCTTATTTCTTAAACCTAACATTTTGGAAATATTTAGGCAAATCTATACAGTCGTTTGTGAAAGCTGTGGGAAATAATTTGAAAAAAAAAACAAGTTTTATGTCTGTTTTTCATAAATATATTTATTGATTAAATCTAGAATGTTATTAATATAATTAGACTTTCTTAGCTTACTAATATTTTTAGTAAAATATTTCTTTAACAACCATATGAAAGTATTGGTTAATATTTGATTGTGTTGCGTGGATACACTTTTGTTATTATTTAATCATATAATCCCATGAATCATTTTAGAGTTTAACCACAAAGCCACTGTTTTAATGACATGACAAAGCGTGTTTCTATATCTGAGAAGCCCAAGCCACCATTTATCCAATCTCTCATTTGACATCCCATGCTAGTCTGGATTAATTAGGATGTCAAACATTTCAAGAGTGTACTATTAAACTGTTTAATTTGCTCCTTAGAAGGTGTAGAGAAATTGCTTGAAGAACATATAATATTTTTGTTAATATAATCATTTTGATTAGAGTCAGTCTGTCTTCCATAGAAAAACATCTTTTTCCATTTAGTCATTAATAGGTTAATAGACTCTAAAGTGTTTTTATAATTCACTATTTTTATATATTTGCAGTTTTATGTCAAAATACCTCCTAGCTATTTAATTTGGTTATTATCCCAGTTAAATTTACTGGTTTCCTTTAACAAGTCTTTATTAATTAATAAAACATCTGTTTCACTATAATTAAAACTTAAGTCAGAAATCAATTCATAGTATTAAAAAAAATTTAAAGTATACAAAGACAAATAAACATTACCAATAATTAATGTTATTCCATATGCGATGAGCTGGAATTTTTTAAGTATATTGGCCATTTATTTTAAAGCATATTATATCACCAGCTTACAGTCATCAGTGTACTTGATGAGGCAGAGGCCCCTAACATTGGCCTTCACTTTAGACAAGTATATACCAAACTGGAAGGGTCCCAACACTGAGCCATATGGGACACTTGCTAGTGCCAGGTTTCTTATCAAAAGTGAATTCGCCTATCCGAACAACGTGTCCTGTCAGTGACAGTTTGCTATCCACCTGATGATGTAGGGATATATGGCTAATGCAGTAAGTTTATCTATGATTCTGAAGTGGGGGGTTGTGTTAAAAGCTTTGGCCAGGTCTACATAAGCAGTGTGTACCATTTTACCTTCATCCATGGCCCTGGTGACTTTTCAAAGACATCCACCAGATTTAGCAGGCAAGACCTCCCTTTGACAACACCAAATGGGGTCTGGTCCAGTGTTTGGAGATTTCTTCTGTCATTATTGCAGTCCTCCATTTCTCTGGCACTAAGTTTGTCTGGTGGCTGTGGTTAAATAGGGTTTCTAGTGGTCTTGATAGATTCTGTTTAAAGCTATTTGATAACATCCTGGAATGTTGTTGGGACCCATAGAGGCTGTGTTTTTGGCTTTAGCAAGTGCAGTAAGGACCTCTTCCTTCATAATGACCAGTAGGGAGATGGTTATGAGTATTTCTTTGGATGTGGTAGGAGGTGATGGGGAGAGTTTGAACTGAACTTGTTGGCCAGGAAGTTTGCTAAAGTTTCAGGATGGGTATAAATGTTTATGTTTATGATTAACTTAGTACATTGCTGAGTGTTTCCTCTGGGGTTACAAACATAATTAAAAAAGCCCTTATGGTTATCTTTCACCTTGGAGGCTATCTTTGCCTTGAAGTTTGCTTTGGCAGATTTGATCAGCTCTCTATTTTATTTAGACTAGTGAGTATCTTTTTGCACTGTTCTGTCTGTTCCTTCTTGGCTTTGGACAGGATTTTTTTTCCTTTTGTTGAACAGCCTGTTTATGCTTGTGGTCCACTAGGGTGGTTTATTTGTGCCAGTAATCATAGGTTTAACTTGGACAGGTACTGCTTCCTCTAAGCAGCTAATAATGTGGCTGTACAGTGTTTTTGTGCACAGGGCAGTGTAGGCCTCAGTGTCATCTGGGTTCAGAGGGGAGCTTGGAAGTTTAATAAGCTGTTACTTGGGGAAGTATGACACTATGGGGAGCCAAAGGCTCTTGCCTCCTCCATAGTGCCTTTTTTAGGCAAAGTCATGAGCACAAAATTATCCACATGAAAAATTCTTCTAAACAAAATTAAAAGGTCATGCTGTTAAACACTAGGAGTCTTAGCATGAAACTGCACTCATTGCAATCATTCCTTACCCTGGAAGATGCTGACATTTGTGCAGTCACTGAAACCTGGTTCAAAGCTGTGTAGCGCACCCCAGCCTTACCAGGTTACTCATCCTACCATACTTTCAGAATCCAAATGGATGGCTACAAAGCCAAAGGAGGTGGAGTTTCAATATTTATCAAAGACATACACACCTCCAGGCTGGTCAAAGCACAGGAGACACTCCAAGTGCAGTTAATTGTTGACAAAACACCTATTCAAATGTAGCCAACTACAGACCCCCAACCATGATCAGGACGCCCACTCCACCTATCTGGGCTTACTTGAATCCATCAAGATTCAACCCTCTACAATGATTCTGGGTGACTTTAACTAACCAATCAAAGAGCGGAAGACCTATTCTAGCCCAAACATGAATTCCCAGAGATTCCTTGACTTTGTCAATGCCAATGCATTGGATCAGCTTGTCAACACCCTCATGAGAGGTGAAAATATCCTGGACCTAGTCCAAACCAACATGAATAGCCATTGTAGCATCCCTACAGTATCATCCTCCTTGGTAAGATCTGACCATAAAGCAATCATTTTTGAAGCCACCATCTCCCCCCCTTGTCAGGGTCAAACGAAAAAACTTTTCCAAAGTTGACTACAATCTCCTCAGAGTAGGTAAAAGCAGCTTCACAGCCACTGTCCCTTCAGTTGGAAATAGCACTAATGTCCAAACCTACACCAAAAAAACTATATGAGCACCTACATAGCTGTATGGACTCAACAATACCTGACAGGACCAAATCATCTTCCTCAAGGAACAGTAAACCTGTCTGATGGACAGCAGCAATAAACAAACTCTATAATAAAAGGAAAAAATTGCTGTCTGGGACCAAGAAGGAGCAAGTGCCAGGTTGGAAGCAATCTCTCCTGTGTCTGAACAAACAAATAAGGTCACTGGTGAAATCCTCTAGGGCTAACTTCAAGTCCAAATTGGCCACATCTACTAAGGACAATCACAAGGCCTTCTTCACATATGTCTGCAGTCTCACAGGTAACACCCAAATCTGCTCTGAACTGGTGGTCAATAACACCACATACACAAATGTCATAGATATAGCCAACCTACTGGCATACAGGTTCAGTGAAAACTTCACCCCCTGACCCCCCCCATCAGTAAACCAAGACAGCCCCAGCACCTGACCCCCTCCCCTCATCACCAGGGAGCAGGTCCTTAATGCCTTCTCAAAGGCAAAAAATACAGTCTCCATGGGACCCGATAACATCCCTGACTGTATCCTACAAGAACTCAGGCATGAGCTCTCAGCTCCATTAGACGCCCTATTCAACCAAAGCCTGAGCACCGGCTTTGTCCTGGTTGAATGGATGACAGCCACTGTCATCCCTCTAAACAAAGGTGGAGTGTTCACTGACCCAGGCAATTATAAGCCCATCAGCCTAACTAGCCTGATCTGTAAGGCCATGGAACGCATTATCATGGACCCTATAAACAAGGACATTGGCAACCTCCAAATCCTTGACCCCACACAATTTTGTTTTGTCAAAATTAGATCATGCCTGTTAAACATGGTTGACTTCTTTAAAACAGTCACCAAAGCCATGGATGAGGGGAAGACTGTGCACACCACCTACCTTGACCTAGCCAAAGCCTTTGACACTATTCCCCACTTGGGCATAATAGATAAACTCTCCCAGCTAGGCATCAACCTGTATGTTACCAGATGGGTAGCTAAGTAGTGCACTGATAAATCCCACTCAGTCAAAGTAGGGGAAGCCACCTCTAGTAGTAGATCCATAATGAGCGGTGTACCCCAAGGATTGGTCTTAGGTCCTCCACTGTTTGGGATACACTTTTCTGAGGTGCAAGCCAAAACCAGTGGTCTGTGGCTGACCAAGTTTGGAGATGACTGCAAGCTGTGCACTGTATTAAATTTCCCTAGTGATGTGAACATCCTCCAAGAGGGCCTTACCCAAACTAATGACTGGTGCAAGAAGCATTGCCTCAGACTGAATGCCAAGAAATGCATCATTATCCCCTTTGGGGAATATGGCATTCCCACTAATTATCACATTAATAACAACATACTAAGCATGCAATCAGTCGTGAGGGACTTGGGCACCCAGGTTGATAGCAACCTCACTTTTGATCACCACATTGCCTCTGTTATACAAAAGGCTTTCTACATGGCCCACTTTATAAATAAGGGTATTTCATCCAGGAACAAGGAGGTCATAACATCCTTGTACTCCTCCCTTATCAGACCCATTATCGAGTACAATTCCCCCTTTGGCATGTACCTTGCCAAGCACATGCAGCAGCTGGAGAGACCACAGAGGTTCCTGACCAGGAAAATCCAGGGTCACAAACACCTTTCCTATACAGATAGGCTAAAATCACTGTCCCTCTACTCAGTCTCATACAGACTGCTCAGAGGTGATCTGTGTCTCCATACAAGACCGTCTCAGACCCAGCCTTGATGGAGTTGCTGCATATTTATAAGACAAATTCTACTCGAGCTACCCGCACACAAGGCCTTAACCTGGTCTGTGACATTAATCAAACTTGTTGGTGGGATAAATTTGTGCCCGAAAGACTCCCCCATCTGTGGAATAGGCTCCCTCTCCATGTCAAGCAGAGTACCTCTCTAGCCTTTTTAAGTGGAACCTGGACGACTGGATGGGAAACAGAAAATACACCCCTGGGATCCCACCTGTGTCCCTGCTGGACAGAATAAACAGGTGCTGACTTTGAGGGAACATAGGCAAAATTCTTGGCTAGGCTTATAAGGGCCTCCGGGCCAATAGCCCAGTATCATCCTATGAGCTATGAACCTATGAACTTAGTTTCAAGTAATTGGCCTTAGCAAAGTTCTTAATAGGTATGAAGTTTGATGGGGGTTCTAGGTTAATTTTAATACTAAAGGAGATCATTTTGTGGTCAGATCTTACAAGGGAGGAGTTAATGCATGGGAAGGAGTAGCATCTTCCCATGTTCATGAGTACCAGGTCTAGGATATTTGTACCGCTAGTTGGTGAGCTAACTAGTTGCCCTAGGGTGTTTGGGTTAATGAAGTCCAAAAATCTCCGAACAAGTGAATTATGGGTCATATAAGTCTCCCAGTTTATGGAGGAGTAGTTGAAGTCACCCATAAGTATAGTCTCAGGCTGAATTTTAATTAATTCCAGTAGGTTTAGGTAGGAGGTGTGGTTTTCCAGACTCATCTTAGGGGATGTGTAGATAGCAAGGATATGATAGGGGATCGCACCCATGGTTAGTTGGGCATAGAGCAGCTCAAGACAATCATGTTAGAGCAGTCTACTGGTGTACTTGTCCTCTGCGAACACTGAGACACCGCCTCCCTTTGTTTTCTCCTGAGCAGAGGGGGATTGAAACGTATGAAAGGCATTGTAGTCTTTGATAGCCGGGATGCTTTGGAGGGTTCTGAACCATGTTTCCATGACTACACACGACTGCATTCTCCAGGGTGAGGAGTGCTTTCAGGGAGTGCATTTTTTATTTAAACTCCTAGCCTTGAGCAGTAGTATCTTTAGGTATTTTAACAATTTGGCACTGCCTAAAAAGGCACTATGGGGATAGAAAAGGTTTTTGCCAGTATCTGGAAACCAAGTGCTAACAAGTGCAAATTATCTCTGGCAAAGCGTCATGGTTTGTTGATGATGTCTCCCCAGGCTGACAGATATTGGATCCCCTTGTTGTGACTCCAGAAACTAAGACAATTGTTGAAATCAATCATTTTTGCTGGTACGGTGGCATCATCATTGGTGAAAGTGGGCTGCTGTTTAAGGCTAGATTCTTACCCACCTGGGACACATATTCAAAGAGCTCCATCATGTCTCTCTTCATATATTCCACTGAGGTACATCTTAGGTTGTTTACACCCAGGTGGACTATGACCCTGTCATACTGGTACTTGTGCTTTAAAGACCTAAGTGCATGCGTGATCTGGCAGATCTTGGCTGCAAACAGACAGCTCACTGATCTTCTTCCTGTATAGCCTGGTAAGGGGGACATCAGTATGTCTTACAATGGAATACCCAACAACTAGAATGTTTGGCTGTGTGGTGTGTTGCCTCATGGGCTTGGAAGTGGAGCTACTATGATTTTCAGAGTTATGTGTTGTGTGAGGCGCTGTCTTTTTTGAGTGTACATGGCGGCCACTGAGAGATGCTTTTAGGAGGTCTTAGAGGATTGGGTAGATTTCTTGTGAGTACTCCCACATATGTGTGTCTGTGTCTTTGTCCTTTAGTGTTGGTAGTGAGTATTTTGGGTGTAATGCTGGCAGCCTCATTTGCAATTTTCATGTGTGCATGTGAGAGCTTTGCCTCCAATGAAATTGTGTATCAGCATCTTTCCCATACTGTGTGTGTCTGTTCTAAAATTAAGTGGTTGTTAGTGAACATGAGGCAGTTACTACAGTACTTAGGATGCCCATATCCACCAAGCGAGAAACAGAGATGTCCGAGAGATGCCTATCCATTAGATCCTTAGTAGATGGGAAGGAGTAGGGGAGAATCACTTAAAGGTCTAAATGAGAGTCTTTAGTAGTGTACTATAGGATGATCTGAAAAGGGGTGCTGCCCTCTGTGCAAACTGGCATCTCTTTGAGCAGGTATGAGCAGTGGGTGACTATGGAGTACTTTTTCTATAGAGGAGAGGTTTGCATATATACAAGGCATGGATAACCTAGCCAGGCACAGGGAAGCTCTGAATAAATGAGCACAGTCTCACACAGATGTAAGGCCTTTATACCAGCAGGATGAAATACTTTCACACAGTTAAGCCCTCAGGCCAATCAGATAAACATACAATAAGCCTTCCACCAGCACTTCCTTACTTGGATGGGTTAAATCAGCCCTCTGTTCCCACAAAATGCAGAATAAAACCCTCTTAATTTAAAACAAACTGGTTTTGAGCTCAAGTGCAGTAACAAATGCTTTACAACAAAACACTGTATCAGGAATCATTGTAAATAAGTTCATAAACCCTGAGAAATATTCCTAAATACAGAATAATGTTACCAAATGTAGGAACACTTCTACAAACACAGAACAACTTTGCAAAACTTAGAAATATTTTGGCAAACTCAGGAGAACTTTGGCAAACTCCGAACAGCTTTTAAAGTATCAGAGGAGGTTAGAAAATATCAGGATACTGTTAAAACAACCTAAGACCAGTAAAGTAACAAACAGATGGATTTTCTTTAATACGTGCAGGCTGAAAAATAGTGATAAATTCAAACAAATCAATAAATGGAGCACAGAACTGTTAAATAAAACTGAGATAGTTAGAACAAGTGCAAAAAAATACTTAAATCAGCTTTGTAGGTCCACGGATGGCTTAGATGCAATCCAAGGGTCTTGTAGTCACAGGATCCCAAGCCAGGCATAAGAAAGCTCTGAATAAATCACGTGGAAATGTCTCCACAAATATTCCTATACATCTCATCCATTAACAAGTATCTACCCCACAGCTAATCCACCATGTTAGAAGTACGGAATAGAATTTGTTGGAGACTGGGAATATATTTTTGTCACTGTAATACACTAAAATATTTCTTTGGACAGCTTCAAACATTTGTAACTAAATTACTTGATGATTCTTTCACTTGAAATCTAGAGAAATATTTTTCATGCCCACTGCCTGAGTCTGAGGAACATGAAGGAAAAAGGTTGCTATTCTCCTTAATTACTTTATTGAGTAAAAAAATATATGTAAAAAATATATATCAGCAGAAGATGGAAAGACTCAGAACAACTATGATGCAAGATCTGATAACTTAATAACAATGAATGAGGAAGAGAAAACCTCATGTTCTATTCACAGGGTAGGTTTTCTTAGAACATGGACACCTTTTTTGAAATATTTAGATGTATACACATACATATTGAATTATTTTAGTAAAGATTATTTATGCATCAGCTGTGTAAATCAAAGTAGTGGTAAGTTAATCAGTGTTATACATAATAGCATAACTTTTTGTAAGATTATACTATGAGGTAAAGCAAAAAAGTCATCTTAATATATAAGAGCTTTAATTATTTTTAGATAATTGCATCAATTTTTTAGTTATTCATTACTTGTTCTATAATGATGAATTATTTTTTTGTTTCTTGTTTTACCATTTTAATAAATGTTATTGTGGTTAAAAAGGTACGAAGAAGTGAAAGTATACATAATGCAGTTGTATTTAAAGAGAATACAATGAAACAGCATAATCAAGACAAACTGAGAAAAGTGCATACTTCAGACCATCTCAAGTAAAATCTGTTTATATTAAACAGTACCGAAGAATGATTTATATTTGCAAATACAAAATTACACATTGAACCTGTAGCTGCAGGAATTGTACATCGTTGGTTGTGAAAGATAAGTGTTAAGTAGTGATATGTCAGTAAAAAAAAATATTAAATAGTGAGTTGGTAAGGGGGTTGAGAGATGTGTTGTGATATGTCTGGAGGTTCTATGAAACTTAGTTCTAGGTTTGAGTTATGTGAGTTTATGTTATAAGATGAATGTTGTAATTAAATCAAAAGGTACTTCAACAAAGTATTAGTTTAAGGGTGTGCACACTTATGCGACCAGCTTATTCTATGTTTTTTATTTTTTATATTTTTTCCCTAACAGATTTATTTGTTTTTCAATTGAATTGTACAGGTTATAGGTCACATTAAATGGGTAAATATTTGAAATGATTTATTGTGGTCTCATTTTTTATATCACAAAAACCTGGCATTTTAACAGGGGTGTGTACAGTTTTTATAGCCACTGTATATTACTATTTGATTTTATAAAGTTAGCAAAAGGTTCATCAACCAAATCAAATAGTAAAGGAGACAAGAGGCAATCACATTTAGTACTTTTACAAATCTTTATTTATTGAGAAACAAAACTTATTTTAATGATTGAAAAGTAATTCTGATAGAGTTAATTAATAAGCTTTATAAAATTATGTGGGAAATTATATATTTCAAGTATACTACATAAAACCAGTTGACATAATCAAATGCCTTACTTAAGTCTAGCCAATTATTGACAATCTTCTTATTCTTCTTTCGGCTTTTCCCGGTTAGGGGTCGCCACAGCGGTTCACCTTGTCCGCTCATGATTGGCAGTGGAGTTTTACGGTGTTGAGTTGCCAGCCCAGCGCCCAACCTTCCACAGAAGGCACACACATGCACACACTCACACCTAGGGCCAATTTAGAGTGTCCAATCCACCTGTAGCATGTCTTTGGGATGTGGGAGGAAACCGGAGCACCCGGAGGAAACCCACGCAACCACAGGGAGGACACACAGACTCCACACAGAAGGCACCCCAGCCAAGGACTGAACCGGAGAACCTCTTGCTGTGAGGCGGCAATGCTAACCACTGCACCACTGTGGCCGCCAGCCAATTATTGACAATGCATTTTTAATATTATTAGCATAATCAGTTAATGGGATTATTCTTGTGATATTTTATTGCGTCTGTTCAGTATAATGTTAGTCTGCTGAGCCATTATGTTTTTAATGGTTCTGTAGTTAGAATGAATGACTTGATCTAATTACTCTACTGCTCCTAGCTTTCACAGTAAAGCAGGTAATGAAATAAACATAGGAAAGAAAATAAGAGATTTCACAAAAATGGCAAAAGAAACAAGTTCAACCACAAACATATGCAATAATGTTTTAGTGCTGATTTTCCATATGCAATCATTTTAGTGCTGGATTACAAGAAAGAAAAGCTCACTTTTTGGAAAATAAAACTTAACATGTGGGTGGAGTTCTCCATTAAATGAGTGTAGTTGTAAATCACCAAAAAGTGAGGAATGTATGTTGGACTTTGAGTACTGTACAGTAGCGATAGTAGCTTATGAGTTGCTATTTATCTTACATGTCAAAAATGGACCAAGTATGATGTTTATAAAAGTCAGGGAAAACAATGTAAATTGTAAAGCAATCAACACAGAGTAGACTGCTGAAACATATTATAAGCCAGAAGCAATTGCTGAAACATATTATAAGCCAGAAGTAATTGTCAGGTGTGTTTAAATATGTTTAGAAACAATCGTGACACTGAAATAATGTAAACCCACATTCTGAAGTTATAACTCTCATGTAACTGTCCTTAAATCCATAAATTTCTAAATAAGAAGTTACGCATTTATATTTTACTGTTAAACTGTAGTACAGATTCACCACAGGCAGCTTTCCTTTTGATAAGGTTTTCATGACCTGGCATATTGTATCTAAGACAAGTGCAATCACTCCCTGAGGGTAAGAAAGGCTTACAACAATGCAGAAGCCATAACTTGGAAGGTTTCCACATTGAGCTTAGCCTTTCTCAGGAAGAGACTAGTCTCCTTGGATACTGCAAATTATTTGGGAATTATTAGGGAAGACAGAAAGCACTCACAGAACAGGAAGAGGTGCAATTGCAGAGTGCTAAAGTGAAAATAAGGGAGTACCTGGATAATATGTATAAGTTTAGAAAGATTCTTGTTAAGCAAATGTTTTTTGATAATAACTCCAGAGCACAAAATCTTTTGGCACAACAGCTTAGGCAACAGAATGTAGAAAGTGTTGTTGCCAAACTTAGGGAGCCTATAACAAGAAAAATAACCAGAGATCCTGTAGAGGTATTAGAGATATTTTGGCAATTTTATAAAAATTTGTATATAACTGAGAAGTGGGATAATCAAGAAAAAGTACAAGTGGAAATAGTTATAGAAGATTTAAATATGCCAAGATGAGGGTCAACAATTAACAGTTAAGATAGGAGGACATATGATAAAAATGGTGATGTATGCCTTCCATAGGTCAACTGCCTGTCCTGCCCTAGTTAACCTAATCCAACATTACAAACCAAACAAAACACTCAGATCTGAAGACAAAATTCTTCTTGAAACCTACAAACCTTCTAGAAACTAAGGTAAATCACTTTACTCATACTCTATCATCAAGTTATGGAACACCCTCCAACCTAATATTAGGCTAACTCCTAGCCTATCTCACTTTAAAGCCTCCCTAAAAGAATATCTAAATAAATCAGTTATGCACATGCTGTGCTCGAGGCTAATCTACTTCTTTCCCTCCTTACTACACTAACCCCCCCCCAAACTAATTTACTAATTATCACTTTAAACCTTGGAGACTATGCACCATTCTGTCTCTAGTATTTTATTCATTTGCCATAGGACTAATATTTTGATTGACCCACTCCAATATGTGTCATAACACTCAAACATACTTTAAGCAAATACTATTTACCCTAAAAAGCTTATATCAATTTGTGAATGAATGTAAACTGTAAATATTCTACTATTACTACAAAAGTAACTCTAAGTTCCTGCCTATAATTCATCCATTGGTGTATTCTTACATATGTAACCTATTGTATAATATGTATAACAATGGTACAAATGTGGAGTTGTGTATAATATGTGTTACAATGTTTTATATGTGGACCTTTTCTCCCCAAGTCTCCACTGAAAACGGGTTATGTAACCCAGTCGGACTATCCCTGTAAACAAATATCAAATAAATAAAATAACCAATCTGCAGGAAAGTCTCCAGGAATATATGGCATTCTGGTGGAAGTTTGGAAGCTAGAAGAGAAGAAAGTGCTAAAGATCTGGAAGGTTTTGTTTAACCGTATTTTAAAAGCAGGGGATGCACCAACATCTTGGGGGAAAAAAAAAGCTGCGGTGGCTGTAATGCCCAAAGACAGTAAAGACCCATCAGATCTAGTTTCATATGGGCCCATTTCAATTTTAAACCATGGTTATAAAGTGTTTATGTCTATAATGGCTAAAAAATGGCAAAGGTGATGCTAAAAATTATACGAATGGATCAACGTGGTTTTGTGGAGAGGACATAAACATTTGACAATATTAATAGAACAGTGATGATCCAGATGGAAGCAGAATATAAGAAAATACTGCTGTTTTTGGTGGGTCTTGATGCAGAGAAAACATTTGACAGAGTAAGCTGGGACTTTATGAGTAGGGCAATGGAAGCATTTGCATTTCCCAATACAATAATCTTAATTAGAAGGATATATGAGGGATCACAGGCAAAAAAAAAGTGGAAGGGTTCCTCTCTGTTGTGTCTGAACTGAGGTACCAGGCAGGGGTATTATCTTTCTCCTTTGTTATTTGTGCAATATTTAGAACCATTGGCAAAGAAAATAAGGGACTCAGAAATTCAAGGATATAACTGGCATGGTGTTCAAGAAAAGTTGGCTTTATTTGCAGATAATATTATGTTGTACCTGATGGAAATAGAAAAGGATATCTCAGTGTTGTGAAACATTATGAGGCAGTACTGTTGTTTTCTTTTTCATAATATAAAATTAATAAAGATGAAACAAGGGCTTTAGATGTAAACTATGTACCCACACAAGAATTGGTTCTGCAATACCCTTATTTATGGGGACATGATAAAATGAAGTATTTAGGAGTATGGATTAAAACAATTCTGCTATGGCAGCTAAGGATATGAGGGAAGAGACTAAACAAAAGATAATAAAAAAACGAGAAACTGGAAGCTCTTGCCTATGGACATGGATAACAAAATAGAAGCAGTAAAAAATGTGTTCAGTCCCATTAGATTTTATATATATACATCATGCATATTTTTATCAACCAGAAGATAAGCTGTGGATAGTAATTAATAATGAGTTAAATTATTTTATCTGGGAGAGGAAGAGGTCAAGAATCAAGTGGAATAAGTTGATCCTCCCAATAGAACAAGGAGGTTTATGATTACCTGATTTCAAGGGATATTTTAGAGTTACACAGTTAAGGCTCTTATACAAAACACAAACAGAAAGCTACAATTCAAAGTGTAAAGGGTGATGATGAGGTGAGGATGGGTAATTCAAGAAGAAAAAGTGAGATTTTGGATGCAGATGTTTAAGGAGAATGACAAGAATCATACAGAATATTATATTCATAAAGTAACAGAAATAATACTACTTGAAAAGAGACATGGAGGAGCTGTCCGATCTTGTAGCCCAGGCAGGTATGACCCTAGCCCCGAGTAGCATCCTGCTTCACCCAGAATGATACCACAGTACAAGGACAAAATGATTGACTTCAACAATTGGCTAAGCTTCTGGTGTCATTCTAAGGGGATCCAGTATCTGCCTGGGATGACATTATCGACAAACCATGATATTTTGCCAGAGATGTCCTGCACCTGTCGCCCTTGGGATTCTGGATACTGGCCAAGGCTCTTGCCACCCCTATAGTGCCTTTTTTAAGCAATGTCCTGAAGACAAAATTACCACCATAACAGCTACAAGCAAACAAAATTTGAGGGTAATGCTAATCAGCGCTAGAAGTCTAAATCTCAAAATGCACTTGCTCAAAGCACTCCTTAAAATGGAGAACATCGACATCTGTGCGGTGACCGAGACCTAGCTCAAGACTCCAGAGAGCACCCCAGCACTACCAGGCTATAATTCATACCACACCTTTCAGCCCCTAAACCTGGACTGAAGCACTAAAGGCGGGAGTGTCTCCATATTCATAAAGGATATGCACATCTCCAGACAAGTAGCCCAACATAACACATCACAGATACTTCAGGTGCAACTAACTGCAATCCAGGTTGTAGCCTGCTATAGATCCCCACCATGTTCCAAGACTCCCATTCCACATTTCTAAACATACTGGAAAACATTATGGTACAACTTCTTCTTCTTTCAGCTTTTTCCAGTTAGGGGTTGCCACAGCAGATCACCTGTCCTCTCATGATTGGCAGTGGAGTTTTATGGTGTCAAGTTGTCAGCCCGGCACCCAACCTTCCATGGAAGGCACACACATGCACGCACTCATGCCTAGGGCCAATTTAGAGTATCCAATCCACCTATAGCATGTCTTTGTGATGTGGGAGGAAACCGGAGCACCTGGAGGAAACTCACGCGACCATAGAGAGGACATGCAGACTCCGCACAGAAGGCACCCCAGCCAAGGATCAAACCGGAGAACCTCTTGCTGTGAGGTGGCAACGCTAACTGCTGCACCACCATGGCCGCCCATATTAGGGTACAACCTAATACCCTTATACTGGGAGACTTTAACTACCCCTCCATTAACTGCGAAAATTACTCCTACCAACACACTTGGTCAACATTTTCTGGAATTCATTAATTCCAATGCCATTGACCAACTCATTCTTACCCCCACCAAGGGTAGAAACATCCTTGACCTGGTCATTACTAACATGGGCAACTGTTGCTCTACACCAGTAATCAACTCCTCCCTGGTCAGATATGACCACAAGCTAATCACCATGAATATCCACATTCCAATCTTACCCCCTCCAAGGAAACCACTGCAAAAACTTCTCCAAAGCCAATTTTGGACTTCTAAAAACAGAGGTGGCTAACTTCATGGCACCCATGCAAATGGAAAATAGATGCATGACTGAATCATACACCAATGCACTGTATGAGCACATATACAAGTGCATGGAATGGGCCATACCAAACAGAACCAAGACACTCTCCTCCATATAGGTTCATAGGTTCATAGGTTGGTACTAGGCTATCAGCCCTAGAGCCTATACAAACCTAGCCATAACAATTCCCTGGCTATTTCTTCCCGCACTATTTACTTCCCTGGTCCCCTGTCTAGCAGGGAGACTGACGTGATCCCCGGGGTGAATTTCTTTTCTCCCATCCAACCGTCAAGGTTCCTTTTGAAGAGGGACAAAGAGGCACTCTGCTTGACATGTATAGGGAATCTATTCTAGAGTCTTGAGAGTCTCTGGGTCAGGAACCTATCCCTCCAGCATGTTTTGTTTATTGTGATGACAAGGTTTAGATCCCTGGAGCATGTGGCTCTGAGGGATTGGGATTTCTTTAAGTGTAGCATGTCCAACAGCTCTAGGTTTGACATGGTCTTGTATGTTAAGCAGAGATCACCTCTGATTAGACGATATGTGACAGAGTATAGCTGGAGTTTTTAAGGTGGTCAGCGTAGGACATCTGCTTTAGGCCTGTGATTCTTTTAGTGAAGTATTTCTGCGGTCTTTCCAGTTGTTGCAGATGTCTTGAGAGGTACATACCAAACGGGGCGTTGTATTCTATAATGGGTCTAATGAGGGATGAGTATAGTGGGAGAATGACCTCCTTTTTTCTGGATGTAAAGCCTTAGTGATGAGGTGTGCCACATAGAAGGATTTCCTGACTGTTGTGGCGATGTGGTTATCGAAGGTGAGACCACTGTCCACCTGTGTCCCTAAGTCTCTTATCACACTTTCGGTGTTTAGTGTACTGCCACCTATATGGTAATTCACGGATACATGTTTTTTTCCCAAAGGGGATAACTATACATTTCTTGGCATTGAGCTTGAGCCCATGGCTCTGGCACCAAGCATCTGTTTCTGTAAGGCTCTTTTGTAGAGTATCCACATCATTTGGGGATTCAATAATGGCTCCCAGTTTGCAGTCATCTGTGAACTTTGTTATCCAGAGTCCCTTAGTGTTTGCCTGTACTTCATAGAAGTAGATGCCAAACAAGAGCAGTCCCAGGACTGAACCCTGAGGTACTCCACTTGTCACTTGTCTGGAGCTGGATTTGGAGTCGGCTACTTTTACAGTGTGGGTTCTATCAGTAAGCCAGTTAGCAACCCATTGGGTGACGTAGGGATTAATGCCCAGCTTAGTAAGTTTATCTATGATTCCAGAGTGGGGGATGGTGTCAAAGGCCTTGGCAAGGTCTAGATTGGCTGTGTGGACCACCTTACTCTTGTCCATGGCTCTGGAGACTGATTCAAAGAAGTCAATCAGGTTCAGGAGACAAGATCGGCCCTTCACGATCCCAAACAGGGTGAGGTCCAGTGTGTGAAGGTTGCCAATGTCTTTGTTTATAAGTTCCATGATAATTCGCTCCATGGCCTTGCAGATAAGGCTTGTCAGACTGATGGGACGGTAGTTTCCGGGATCCAAGGTGGATCCCGCCTTGTGGAGTGGGATAACTGTAGCTCTGCACCCCTCAGTGGGCACAAAACCTGACGTGAGGCTATGATTAAACATGACATTTAGGTGAGGTGCCAGTTCATATTGTAATTCATGTAGTACACAGCCTGGGATGTCATCTGGTCCCATGGATGCTGTATTCTTAGCTTTGGAGAGTGTGTTTTTTACCTGTGTGGCCATTATTACTGGAATTTGGCAATCTTCCGGTATTGAGATGGGCCATTTAGGGGGTGAGAGGGGGGGTGAAGTTGGCACTGAATCGATCTGCCAATATGTTGGCAATATCCTTGGGATCAGTATATTCAATGCCATTCTGTTTTAGCTCAGAGCAGATCTGAGCATTGCCATTTAGATTCTTGACATAGTTATAGAATGCCTTGTGGTTGTCTTTGGAATCTTTGTCAATTTTATTTTCATAACTAGCTTTGGAGGATTTTATGAGGGATCTCAGTTTCTTACTGAGGCTGGTAAGGAAGTTTTTTGCATCCTAGGATTTTCCTCTTTTCTGCAACAGTTTCTTCCTTTTGTTGTAAAGTTTCTTTATGGCAGGGGAGCACCAGATTGGCTTCCTTTTTTTGGATGAGAGCATCTTGGTTCTATTTGGGATGGCACAATTCATGCATGAGTGGATGTGCTCGTACAGTGCCTTAGTGTAGGATTCAGCAGTTGAACTTTCAGTTCCCGTCTGCATGGGTGTCATGAAGTTTGTCACTTCTGACTTGAGTAGCATGAAGTTGGCTTTGGAGAAGTTTTTTATGGAGGTTTCCTTACTGGGTGGTGGGGGTGGGATGTGGATGTTAAGGGTGATTAGCTTATGGTCAGACCTGACTAACGAGGGGGTGACCATAGGTGGGGAGCATCGATTTCCCATGTTGGTAATGACCAGGTCTAGGATATTGGAGCCCATGGTGGGACTATGGATTAGTTGATCCAGGGCATTGGAATTTATGAATTCCAAGAACCGTTGGGCAAAGGTGTTGGTACATGAATAGTTTTCCCAGTTAATGGCAGGGTAGTTAAAAATCACCCAGTATTAGGGTGTTTGGTTCTATCTTAATATTTTCCAATATGTTTAGAAAGGTGTAGTGAGAATCTTGGGGTATGGTGGGGGATCTGTAGCAAGCTACAATTTGGATTGCAGTCTTACCTAGTGTTAGTTGCACCTGGAGAATTTCAGACACATTGTGTTGGGTAACTAACCTGGTGCTGTGAATATCCTTGGTGAATATTGACACTCCTCCACCTTTAGTGTTTCGGTCCTGCTTTGGTGGCCGAAAAGTGTGGTAAGAGTTGTATTGCAGGGGTGCTCTCTGGAGCCTTAGATGTTCTCCATTTTTAGGAGTGCCTCGAGAGAGTGCAATTTGAGGTTTAGACTTCTAGCATTGAGTAGCATTACCTTCAGATTTTGCATGCTTGTACCTGTTATGGTGATGGTTTTGTCCTTTGAACTTCGCCTAAAAAAACTTTGCCTAAAAAAAGGAAGCCAATCTGGTGGTCCACCACCATAAACAAACTCTACAACAAAAGGAAAAAAACTGTTGCAGAAAAGGGTGAAGTCCGAAGACTGGAAAAACTCCCTTGTCAGCCTCAGTAAAAGACTGAGATCCATCATCAAATTCTCTAAAGCTAGCTACAAAAACAAAATTGTTGCAGATTCTAAAGATAACCACAAGGCATTCTATAGTTATGTCAAGAATCTACATGTCAATACTCAGATCTGCTCTGAGTTACAGCACAATGACAATACATATACAGAACCAACTGATGTTGCCAACATATTAGCCAACAGGTTCAGTGTGAACTTTACCCACCTTTCAACCCCTAAAGGGCCTATAACAATACCTGAGGAATGTCAAGTCCCTATTATCAAGGCTACACAGGTAAAAAACACATTGTCCAAAGCCAAGAATACAGCTTCCATGGTACCTGATAATATCCCTGGCTATGTTCTAAATGAATTATAAAGTGAACTGGCACTACACCTAAGTACCCTGTTCAGTCACAGTCTTATTTCAGGCTTTGTTCCTACCGAATGGCGCACTGCTATGGTCATCCCACTCCACAAAGGGCGAGTGACTACAGACCCTGGGAACTAGCGCCCCATTAGCCTGATGAGTCTGATAAGTAAAGCTATGGAGTGCATCATTATGGACCGTATAAATAAGGACATAGGGAATCTCCAAACTCTGGACCACACGCAGTTTGGGCTTGTGAAAGGTAGATCATGCCTGCTCATCCTGATAGACTTCTTTGAGTCTGTCACCAGAGCTGTGGATGAGGTCAAGGTAGTTCACACAGCCTACCTAGATCTTGCCAAGGCCTTCAACACCATCCCTCACTCAGAAATTATACATAGACTCACTAAACTAGGCATAAACCCCTATGTCATACGATGGGTTGCCAACTGGCTCATTGATAGAACCCACACTGTGAAAGTAGTGTACTCCAAATCTGACTACCACCCAGTTACAAGTGGTGTCCCAAAGGGATTAGTCCTAGGTCCTCTCCTGTTTGGCATCTACTTCAATGAAGTTCAAGCCAACACAAAGGGACTCTGGCTGATCAAGTTCGCAGATTATTGCAAACTGGAGCCATTATTGATTCTCCAACTGATGTAGACATTCTACAAAAAGGCTTCACTGACACCAATGACTGGTGCCAGAACCATGGCCTTAAACTCAATGCCAAAAAGTGCATTGTCATTCCCTTTGGGAAAAATTCGGTGCCCATGAACATAGGTGGTAGCCCACTAAACACCAAAGGTGTGATAAGAATCCTGGGGACACAGGTTGACAGCAACTTCTCCTTTGATAACCACATTGTCACTGTAGTCAGAAAGTCCTTCTATGTGGCACATCTCATTACAAAAGGCTTCTCATCCAGGAAGAAAGAAGTCATAATCCCTCCCTACTCGTCCCTCATTAGACCTATTATAGAATACAATGTCTCATTTGGTATGTACCTCACTAGACACCTTACAACTGGAAAGGCCACAAAAATACCTCACTAAGAGGATCTTAGGCCTTAGACACATGCCCTATATGGACAGACTCAAAAAACTCCAGCTATACTCTGTCTCTTATCACCTTCTTAGAGGTGATCTCTCCTTGATCTACAAAGCCATGTCTGACCCAGAGCTGCTAGATATGCTACACCTAAAAAAAATCCTAATCATTCCATGCCACATGCTCCAGGGACCTAAACCTCATTACCACAATAAACAGAGCATGCTGGAGGGACAGGTTCCTAACCAGAGACTTCCCACACTCTGGAACAAACTTCCCATTCACTTCAGGCAGAGCACTTCACTGGCCCTCTTTAAGAGAAATCTTGACGAGTGGATGGGCAATAGGAAGTTCATCCTGGGGATCACTTCAGTGGCCTTGCTTGACAGGACCACTGGGAACTAACTTTGGGTGGCATGGGCTAGGCTAATATAGGCTCCAGGGCTGTTAGCCTAGTACACATCTATGAACATATGAATAAGTAAATGAATGAATAAGTAAAAATGATGTGATCAGATTGCTGGCATTGACATGAAGCTTGGTAACTAGTTCAGTTCTAAGCTCAGTGCATGAGGAGGGGTTCTGTTAGGTAAGTTGGCAGTGATGCTCAAAGTTTGTGAGCTAGTGTAGAGAAAGCAGTTTAACTGAATATGTGACCAGATTGGGGGGTGGATTGTGGGAGATGTCTTAGGTTGTATGATGAGGTTTTAGGAACAAATTTATGCCTCTAGAAATGAGAACAAGTCAGGAATAATGTTTTTTCAAACTAGTTTGTGAAGAAATGGCGAAAATGTTCTTAGTAGCTGTTTTGTCTATGTATAGAAAGCACTATTTACATTAGCCTGACAATATAACAGATCTTAATGTATAAGAAGAACATTGTGTGTGTGTGTGTGTGTGTGTGTGTGTGTGTGTGTGTGTGTGTGTGTGTGTGTGTGTGTGTGTGTGTGTGTGTGTGTGTGTGTGCATGTGTGTGTGCATGCATGTGTGTGTGTGTGTGTGTGTGTGTGTGTGTGCATGCATGTGTGCATGTGTGTGTGTGTGTGTGTGTGTGTGTGTGTGTGTGTGTGTGTGTGTGTGTGTGTGTGTGTGTGTGTGTGTGTGTGTGTGTGTGTGTGTGTGTGTGTGTGTGTGTGTGTGTGTGTGTGTGAGCGCGTGCATGTGTGTGTGTGCGTATATGTGTGTGTGCATGTGTGTGTGTGTGTTTCTGCAGCTACAACTATATCTCTTCATATTTACAGATATTCTGTTTAGGCATCTTTTACTTATGTGTTTCCTGCAATAAGCTCTAGTTAAATATATATAAAATCTGAGGGTAATGCTACTCAATGCTAGAAGTCTAAACCTCAAAATGCACTCACTCGAGGCACTCCTTAAAATGGAGAACATCAACATCTGTGCAGTGACAGAAACCTGGTTCAAGCCTCCAGAGAGCACCCATGTATTACCAGGCTATAATTCATACCACACCTTTCGGCTACCTAACCTGGACCGAAACACTAAAGGCAGAGGCATGTCCATATTCATTAAGGATCCACACCTCCATGCTAGTTGCTCAGCATACTGCATCCGACATCATCCAAGTGCAACTAACTCTGGGCAAGACTGCATCCAAATTGTAACTTGCTAAAGATCCCCCACAATGCCCCAGGATTCCCACTCCTCATTTCTTGATACACTGGAAAATATTAGGGTACAACCCAACACCCTAATAATGGGTGATTTCAACTACCCCAACATTAAATGGGAAAACTACTCATGTATCAACTCTTTTGCTCAATGTTTTCTGGAATTCATAAATTCCAATGCCATGGATTAACTTATCCACACCCCCACCAAGGGGCAGCAATATCCTAGACCTGGTCATTACCAACATGGGTGACCGGTGTTCCACACCAGAGGTCAATTCCTTGTTGGTCAGATCTGACTACAAGCTAATCACCCTAGACATCCACATCCCATCCCCACCCCCCATTAGGGAAACCACTGTAAAAAATTTCTCCAAAGCCAACTTCACGCTTCTTAAGACAGAAGTGGCAAACTTCACAACACCCATGCAGACAGACAATAGAGGTACGACTGCTGAATCCTACACAAATGCACTTTATAAGCACTTACACGAGTGCATGGATTGTGGTATCCCTAACAGAACCAAGATGCTATCCTCCAAAAAAAAGGAAGCAAATCTGGTGGTCCCCTGCCATAAACAAACTCTACAACAGAAGAAAGAAACTGTTGCAAAAAAGAGTGAAATCCAATGATTGAAGGAACTCCCTGGTCAGCCTCAGTAAGAAGCTGAGATCCCTCATAAAATCCTCCAAAGCTAGTTATGAAAACAAAATTGCCATTGCATTCTATAGCTATGTCAAGAATCTCAATGGCAACATTCAGATCTGCTCTGAGTTACAGCACAATGGCACTAAATATACAGAACCAACTGATATTGCCAACATCCTGGCAGATAGGTTCAGTGCTAACTTTACCCCCCTCTCACCCCCTAAAGGGCCCATCTCTATACCAGAAGAATGCAAAGTTCCTGTAATCATGACTGCACAGGTAAAAAACACACTCTCCAAAGCCAAGAACACAGCATCCATGGGACCTGACAACATCCCAGGCTGCTTTCTACATGAACTACAGAACGAACTGGCACCCTACCCAAGCACCATGTTCAATCATAGCCTCATCTCAGGCTTTGTGCCCACTGAATGGCACACAGCGATGGTTATCCCACTCCACAAAGGGGGAGCCACCATGGACCCTGGGAGCTACCGCTCTATAACACTGGTAATCCCCAAACTCTGGACCTCACCCAGTTCAGGTTTGTAAAAGGTAGATCATGTCTCCTAAACCTAATAGACTTCTTTGAAGCAGTCACCAAAGCCATAGACAAGGGTAAGGTGGTTTACATAGCCTATCTAGATCTCACCAAGGCTTTTGACACCATACCCCACTCTGGAATTATAGGTAAACTCATTAAACTAGCTATAAATCCCTATGTCACAAGATGGGTTGCCAACTGGCTCACTGACAGAACCCACACTGTGAAAGTAGCAGACTCCAAATCTGACTTCAGACCAGTGACAAGTGGAGTACCACAGGGTTCAGTCCTGGGTCCTCTCCTGTTTGGTATCTACTTCTCTGAAGTACAGGCTAACACAGAAGGTCTTTGGCTAATGAAGTTCACAGATGACTGCAAACTAGGAGCCATAATCGAAATTCCTAATGATGTGGACATCCTACAAAAGGGCCTCACTGAGACAGATGCCTGGTGTCAAAGCCATGGCCTCAAGCGCAATGCCAAAAAGTGCAATGTCATCCCCTTTGTAAAAACTCTGTACCCATGAGCTACCACATAGGTGGTAGTCTACTTAACACTGAAAGTGTGATAAGACCTTGGGACACAGGTGGACAGTAGTCTCTCCTTTGATAATCACATTGTCACAGTAGTCAGGAAATCCTTATACGTGGCACAACTCCTCACAAAAGGTTTCTCATCCAGGAAAAAAGAGGTCATTGTTCCCCTGTACTCATCCCTCATTAGACCCATTATAGAGTGCAATGCCCCTTTTGGTATGTACCTCACAAGACATCCGCAAAAACTGGAAAGGCCGCAGAAATGCCTCACAAAGAGGATTACCAGCCTCAAACAGATGCCCTACGCAGACCATCTCAAAAAACTCCAGCTTTACTCCGTCGCATATCGCCTACTCAGAGGCGATCTCTGCATAACATACTAAGCTATGTCAAACCCAGAGCTGTTGGATATGCTCCACTTAAAGAAATCCCAATCCCTCCAAGCTACACGCTCTAGGGACCTAAACCTTTTCATCACAATAAACAGAACATGCTGGAGGGATAGATTCCTGTCCCAGAGACTTCCTATACTCTGGAACAAACTACCTATCTATATCAAACAAAGCTCCTCATTAGCACTCTTCAAGAACAATCTTGATGATTGGATTGGAAATAGGAAATTCACCCCGGGGATCACCTCTGTGGCTCTGCTCGACAGGGGCACAGGAAAATAATTTTCTTGGGTGGCAAAAGCCAGTGTACCTTTTTGGCTAGGCTTATATAGGCCGTAGGGCCAGTAGCCTAGTACCTACCTATGAACCTATATATATATATATATATATATATATATATAGAGAGAGAGAGAGAGAGAGAGAGTAGGATCTTGCTAACAGGGAGAAATAATTAAACAAAAAATACACTTTAAAGTATCCTTTCTCTGTATTAGAGCAATTTTGTAAATTATGTAAGCAAAAATGATTTTATTTCATATTTTACATTGGTTGTATTTCAAGGGGTTACGATACAAACACCTGTGCTCCTGAACTGATACTACTATGCATTTTAGACACAAGCAGTTCAGACTCGAGAAATCATAAGAGAAGCATACACACACACATATATACAACATGTAGGAATCTGATAAATGATAAATTACTTGTGTGGTATTTATTGCAGGTATAGTGATAACCGGTGAAGCAACAAGTCGTGAACAGAGTTTGTTAATCTTACAGTACTGTCCCTTGTATTTGGAATAAATATTTTTGTTTTGGAAGATTGATCAGTGGTTTCTGTGACTAACAATTTGACTTTTCGTGGTGAGTCTACCAGTGTTTTTCCGCCATTAATCTTACAGTACAAGATGTTTCAAGTATCAGATAAACCAAGTTTCCATGTCATTTTTTCTAGTTTTTTATGTTGAGTACTGTTTCCCATTGACTTTAAATGACTATGTTAATGTTTCTACTGAACAGGGAGCTAGCCAGTTTGCATAGGTTTTCATGAGTTCTGCATGGAGAGTTATAAATGGTATGTCTCATGGTTTTCTTCTGTAAGTCTGAGACATGTTTTAATTTTTGTAGGGTTGTTAGTTTAGTGATGATTAGATTAGAAATTATTAGTTTTGTAGTTTAGTTCTGTTTCTTAATAAGAAGTCAGTACATATGTTGGCTGCTCAGAGACTACTAATTCATCTATAACTTGTGCTTCTGAGCAGTCTGGAAATGCACTTACTACCATATTTGAAAGCTCCACAACCACCAGCTCTCAAAGGATCACTCCAGTGGAACTCTGCCTCCCACATTTCTGTTTCAAAAGGCTGTCATAGAGAAATCATCCTGCTGTTAAACTCCCTTCCCAATTATGGCCTTGCTGCAACTAATGGACTCTACCCATGGTTTATAAAACTATGAAGTGAAATAATCACTTCTCTAGTAAACACAGATCTTTAACTTATCTCAAACTCAACCAACTTTTTCCTAAGTTATGGAAAGAGGCAATCAGCATTTCTGTTCTCAAATTCTGCAACCCATTTTCTACTTTTGAATGCAAATGTGTATCACTACTGCCATCAGCTAGCTAAACTTCTGGAAAAACTAGTATATAACCAACTTACAGTCTTCCTTTATAAGTGCAATATCCTTTGCCATAATTAACATGTATTCCTTAAGGGTAGAAAGAGTACTGTGACTGTTTTCATGACACTCACAGATGTCAATCTCCCTAACACTAACAAAGGTAATCCAACAGAAATATTCTTCATTAACTTTAGTAAAACATTAGACAACAGAAAACAAAAACTATTATTTGAATTTCTTGTCTGGCATAATCTTGGCTCAGTTATTAACTGGTTTTCCAGTAATCAAACCTTCTAAATGAAATCTAAAGGTTCTTATCTTCCCTTATCCTTTCTTCTCAGGAATCCCACAAGGTTCTATTCTAGGCCCTATTCTTTTCAGCCTATTTATTAAGTACCCTTTACTTGTTCACTAACCTGGTAAATGCACTTAAATAAAAGCATAAATAAATAATGTTTAGTTAGTTTACACAGTTAGAATCATTTTTTCTTTCGCCAGCAATGCAGTTCTCTTGTTTAGGTGGGCATTATTTGGGGAATACGTATATGTATTTTGGTTGTGCAGTGTGAAGTGGGGTTTTTTTACACTGAAGTGAATATGAGTTCATGTTTCACTGTATTTTTATTTTACTTCTTTTTATTAAAAGTAAGGGTAAGTTTGAGTTTGAGGGATAATTTGAAGTGTGTTTGGCTGATTTTAGGTTATGGATGCCTATGATTTGTGTGTGCAGTGTTCAAACTTCCACTTCAGGTTTTACAAGTATCATAAATATGGAGGGTTTAGTACAGCTGATAATGAAACAAGACTGTTGAAAAACTATTGATAATGTCCCAAATGTATAAGTAAACTTGTGATAATATGACACAAGTGCAGGTAAACAAACTATCTGCCATTTGTACCAAATACATGTTTTTATTATACCATTAACATTTGTTTGCTGTTATGATAAATGGCTCCATGACTGAAAACGACTCTTGTGATCTTTTGATAACATGTCATAATTGCTTGCCAAAAGGGATACAAGGTAGGTGTTCAAATTCACTGTATCAGACAAATAATTCCCAGCATGACCAGGACTAGCTAAAATTATGTTTACAAACAAACATCAAGAAAACCCACCAGAAACTCAGTATGCTCTACTGCCACAATCGCTTCCTTGCTCCCCCTACAAAGCTTGTTCTGTCTACCACTTGCCTCATTCCTTCCCTCCTCTATGGTGCCCCACTTCTTACTAATCTACAGTCTTGTCTAAAGACAAAACTTTCTTCCTGTTACAACAAAATTGCCAAGTTTGCTACAGGCTATAAATCCTCCACCCACCACTATAATGCCCTCCTCAAACTAAACTGGCTAGAACTCCCCAATCATCTTTCCTACATTCAACTCACCCATGCCCACAAACTTACCTTCAACCCCTCTCTCTGCCCCTCCCTTGCCTCCTCTCTCAAAATGCATCTACCTGATAGACGTCTAAGATCCAACAACCAGAATCTGATTGAACTCCACAAGCCCGCCCATCCACCAGGTAAAGATTTACTAACATTCTCTCTAGCATGCCTTTGGAACTTGCTGCCACCTCATATTCGTATCACCCACAACCACCCTACCTTTAAGACCTTGCTTCACTCTCATCTCACATCCCTCTGGGAATGTTCCTTCTTTTACCCTACATAACTCCCTCAAGATTACACCCTGTTCTCTCACTCTTCCCTCCCTCTCTCTTCTTAAACCTCACACCAAGCTAATATCCCTCCTAATGCACTTTTCTCTACACCTCCTAACGTTTTACTCTACTTCTTCCTATTAGTCCCTTTTTTCTTACTTCTAAACTCCTCCTCTCCCTCTTACCCTACTATAACTCATGTGATTCCATATGAATCTCCTTTACCTTTACTGTTATAGCTCCATTGTATGAACAATTGTATTTGTAAATATTTGCTAATGTTTTTCTTAAATTTTCTTTTTAAATTCCTACTGTACATTGTAATTTTTAATACTATGTTCTTCAAATATATTATTATATTATGCAATTGTATATGATTTGTTTGCACTGCATAATGTCTTTATGGAACTTTTCGCCCCAAGACTCCATTGAAAATGGGCTTTTCTCGGCCCAGTGGACTATCCTGGTAAACAAACTGTAAAATAAAACAAACAAATAAATAAATGAAAACTAAAATACTTAAGGATTATTATAACTTGACTGGCTGGCTTGTATCTGTTAGCACTGTAGTCCATTTTAATTTTGATAGATAACACCAACTAATCACATCAGAGATAAAATGAAATACTAGTGTACGATCATAGTCATTAACACGAGTTATATAAAGTATATAACATATAGTAACATAGGACAGGCATACAGCACATTAGCTGTAACCTAATAACTACCAATAGGAGAAGATATGCAGAAGAACAAGTGTGAAAGATGAGCCCTATCCCATGGTATGCTGGCCAAGCAGCCTATTGCTTATATTTATGTCCCAAACTCAAATGAGTGAACTATGCATTAAAGCATATAAATATTGCATTTTATATAAACTGGAGTTACATCTGATGAAGCCCCGTTAAGGGTGGAAGCACTCATCTATTTAATACCTTTTGTTTTCAGTAAAGAAGTATTGATTTTTAAACAAATTATAAGTGCTTAATTATCCTGACATCTCAACTGAGTTTGTCTACAGTTTCTGGTTCTTTTTCCTTATTCTTAGCAGTCTCAGCCAACAATTTCATTGCTCGAAAGTACCAGTTTTCCATGTGATTTAATGTTTTTCCTTATGGATAGGAGACATTTTTCCCACCAAGGCTAGAAAACTACTGCAGCTCACTACAAGGATCTGTTTATATATACATATACATACAAAACAAAAAAAAAAGGATATATATATATATATATATATATATATATATATATATGTGTGTGTGTGTGTGTGTGTGTGTGTGTGTGTATATATACAGTATATATATATATATATATATATATAGGTCTACCTGAATTAACCGAAACTGCAAATGACCGACAGCGAGATAACCGACACCGGAAGATCGACAACAGAGAAGACCGACAGTTGAGAATCCCGACGCTGAGAACACCAACATATTAAGGTAAGTGTGCAATAGGGATGGACATTAGGGTCAGGGTGTGGGTAAGGTAAGTGTGTGATAGTGATGGACGTTAGGGTAGGGTGCGGGTGAGGTAAGTGTGTGATAGTGACGATGTTAGGTTTAGGGGTGGGTTAAGTGAGTTAGGGTTAGGGTGCGGGTAAGGTAAGTGTGCGATAGTGACGGACTTAAGGGTTAGGGGTGGATTAAGTGAGTTAGGGTTAGGGTGTGGGTAAGGTAAGTGTGCGATAGTGACGGACCTTAGGGTTAGGGTTTGGGTTAAGGTTAGTGCATATATAGTTGTGTATGTAAGGTTTAGTGTAGTTTTGTAAGGTTTTTGATGTGCTTGTGTTGTGTGTGTGTTTTTCAGGAAAGTTATTTGTTTTGTTGATTGTCGGGATTGTGGTTTGTCGGGCATGTGAATTTTCGTGTTTTTGAACTTTCGGTTTTGTCGTGTCGGTTATTTCGTTGACGGTGTTTTGGCGTGTCGGTGTTATCAGGTAGACCCATATATATATATATATATATATATATATATATATATATATATATATATATATATATATATATATATATATATTCAACATCAGGTCTTACAACACCCTGGGTGGTCCAATAGTGCAATATTCTGCATGCAGGTAAAGTGTGACTGACCCAACTTCCAGCACTTTGTCATCCCCCAGGACTTTAGTCAGTAGTCTCCCACTAAAGGAGAATCTATGTCACTGGTATAAAGTTGTGTCAGCTGATGCCATCTACGGGTCTCTTTTGCTCCAAGAAAAGCCAGGAAAAACACCTTAGCATCAGAGCCCTAGGTGACTAGATGGTACGGCCCCTACTGCCCCAGACCATCCCAGAGGATTCTATTAGATACCCAAAGGAGGGAAGGGAGCTTGGTGGGAAGGCATGAGTGAAGTTATCTACTGGAAATTTAGGAGCCTTCCCAACCAGCATGGCAACAGAAGCATTTCAGAAAAAGGAGGAAAGAGGAAGGGTACTTGGATTGCAACAGTGGATCTTCTTGAATGTCTACATTTATGGTAAATCCCTAACACAGCTGTTCAATATTCATGGTAGTAGTCCCTGTGCCAAAGCTCAGACTTGTGAAGATTCCCAAAATACAATGCTCCAGGGAAGAGAAAGACTGTCACTTGGATGTGAGGCTTTGCAGGATTGCTGAAGCAAAACCTGTCCTAGCCCTAGAAGCTGCCCTTAAGTTGTAGTATTTGAAGAATGCATGTGCAGATGACCACATAGCTGCTTCAAGTATAGCTTGGGTATTAACCCCCCAGAGAAAGGCTGTGGTGGCTGCAGTGGCTCTTTTAGAATGATCATTACTCTGACCTGGAATAGGCTTGCCCTGGTACAAACAACACAAATGAAATATTATGAGCTAATCATTTAGCTAGAGTCCACTTGTTAACAAGTCCACCCTCCCTCTCTCTCTTTTACCACTGAATGAGACAGCTGATCAGACTGTCTGAAGTCCATGCTTCTGTGCAAATATAATTTCAGCTGTCTGTGTACATGAAGGGATGCATGGTCCTTTATCCTGAGGTTTATGACTTTGGAAAGAACACTGGTAGATGAATAGCCTAATTCAGAATAATTTTGCAGAATAGCTTAATTCAGGATAATTTTGCAGATTACCTTAGGCAAAACATTGGAGATGACACACAAGGAAGGTTCTTTGCACATCTAGGCTTGGAGTTCTGAAATCCTTGTGCTTGACTGGAGTTTAGAAATCTTTTTGGTACAGGTAACAGCCACCAAAATGCCGTCTAAAAAGAGAGGCATTGAATGGAAGATGAAAAAGCTGGTTCAAATGAGATCAGAGTCAGTTTTTGTAACACAAAGATATGATCCCACGGTGGATCAATTTTCTTCCTTGGTGGTCTAAGGTAAATGACCTTATTGATAAACTGTTTGACTGAAGGTCTGGAATACACTAGTGATCTATAGGTAGACAGGCTGAAATAGCAGAAGCATGTAGTTTTATAGAGATGTAGGCTAAATTTGATTTGCAAAGCTTTGATGAGTAGCCTCGGGCCATATCCATTTCGGCTGTCATTGGATCAGGGTCCCTGGATTGTCAGCAGGAGGAGAATCTTTTTTATTTAGCTAGGTATGATTTTCTTGGTGCAGTATTCTACTTTGATTAAATTTAATATATTCTTGCATCACACCAGAGACTTAAATGGCAAATTCAAAACACATTTTTTCATGCCTATGTTACCATAAGGTATTGGTATCATTCGTGTCTTTCGGCTTTTCCCGGTTAGGGTCACCACAGCGGAACTCCGGTCCGCTAATGATTGGCAGTAGACTTTTACATGCTGGCTTGCTGGGCCTAACGCATAACCTTCAACGAAGGAATGCCCATTCACGCATGTCGCCACACAGAAGACACTTTAAATGAGAATCGAACGGGCAACGTCTAACTGTGAGGTATAATTCCCCCATTTAGCATACTAGTGCACACTCATGCACACACCTGCACACTTCTATACATTACTAGTTTACTTCAGCCACTATTTTCTGTGTTTTTTTTTCAGTGTAAAAACATTTTTTGGGGGCTGTAAACATAAAAACTGTCATGACAGGTGTTTTTTTTTTCGGCTGCAAAGCACTGACATTTTTTTCTGAGCTGTAAATAGCTTAGTTTTTATGCAGACTAATGCATAGGGATGGATGTTTATTAGATATTATACAAACAAATATTTATATTTATAGTGTTCTAATTAGGTAATGTTTATGATTAGATAGCTATGTGTGTTTTTTTTTGCATCTATCTAGTTAGCTCTTTTTACTTATGTACCTATGTATATGATTTTAGTTCTTGTCACTGACCTAATGAAGGCTTTATTGCATGTTAGCCAAAAGCAGTTTTAGTTAAAAGTCAGTCTTTTTATATGTATGTTATGTTTTTTCTTAATACCTGACTTTGGAATGTGGGTTGCAAATAGATAGGTAGTGTTTTCCTTAACTAGGATTTAGTTTGATCTAATCAGTAGTAGTGTGTGGGGTGGGTACTTGCTGTTCTTAAATATACTTTTACAACCCTGTTTATATTGTTTGCCTGGAATAGGCTGGTTTAAAATTAAATAATACGGATATTTTCCATGCCTACTTCTAAGTGTATAACAGCTGATATGTTTAACATTGTAAAGTATTTCTGATTTTTTTTTTACTGAGGATTGTTTGTCTGTGACGAATAAAGGCTTGTTGGTTTGGAACACTGCCTGGATTTCATGATTTTTAGAAATTATTGTGACTGAGCTCATCAACAAAGTTTTAAGTCTACCAATTTTCTGGCGTTTTTTTTTTTTTTTTTTTCCTTCAACACTCGTATTGGTGAGGTTGGAACTAAACAGATTCCTGTGCTTGTTCATTGTTTTATTTTTAGGATTGTACACATCCAAACATGGAGACATCTGCCTGTGGATGATCTCTGGTTTAAACATCAAGTTATTTTTCTGCTTGAATTTGGAGTTTTATTTGATAACTATTTTTCAGCAGAAAGACTTTTATAATTCTTTAACGAGTGCTGTTAGATTCTGCTGAAATGTTAATGTTCTGTTTGAAAATCCCTTGAAGATTGCTGTTGTCAGTTTGAAGAATGCTGTTGGTTTAAGAAATCCTGAAGGCAGTTTCAGGAATGCCATTGTTTTTAATTGGAACATTATTGCTGGTCACAAATAATGTTATTCCATTTTGAGAATTGTGTCATTGTCGATTCTGAGGAGTGGCATTATTTTATTGTGTTTTAGTTCTATGAACTATTTGCTCCTTGTAAGACTGGTGTGGCTTGTCTAATCTTTATGGAATATTGTTACAGATTTGGATTAGCACTCTTCAGACCTTCAGTGTGCTCCTTAAGATGTTTTCTATGAACTAGATTTGTAGAGTTTGGTTTGCTATACATTTGTTTGTGTGCACATGATTTACATTTGATCTTTAATGCAGTATCAGAGACATGTGGAAAGTAAGTTGACTCAGTATATACTTTCTCCTTTCCAGACCAATTGCACTAGGTTCAAATTAAGCTAAGAATTAAAAACAGCTAATATGCACCAGGTTGAGCTCATATAAAAATATAATTTATTACACTATTAAAAATATTAAATTAATATAACTCAATGAATTAACATTAATTAAAAGTGCTGTACAGCATTAATAAGGTGGAAAAATCATTTACATCAGTTCAGTGACAGACCAAGTCAAATAATGTTTGTATGTCCCAAAACTAAGTAACTTTTGGGTAGGAAACAGCCTTTGTGGTTAAGATTTAGTTCCTGTTCTGATTCCTTAGAACCTTCTGGGTTTAATATTTTTTAGTAGTCTTTGCTCCTTGATGAACACTGAAGAAGTAGTTCTGAGTTTTGTGTCTACTCACTTGGGAATCCAGAAAATTGAAATGATAGGATTAGCTCAGTTTATATAACTCATATCCTTTAGAGCTAAGTAGGCCATTTACCTTCCAGCTTGGCAAGTGTGTGAGGAATTTACATATAGCATAATCAGAATCTGTACATGTTACAATGTCCTGAAAACTGAACTGGACTGTTGCTTGTATAGCTGCATATACAGCTGCTAATTCAGTATACTGGTCAGTTTTGTGCCCAAGCTGGTAACTGACTGGAGGTCATGTTTTATATTCAAGCTATCCTACACTAATGCCACAATACCTGTTTCTATCCTGGCTAAAAGAACAGCCATAAACATATGTTTTGGAAGGGTTTTTGTATTCATTTTCATCATGATAGTAATTGCTTTGCTGTTACCGATGTATAATACTGAGTCCTGCTAGGTGGTTACCTAGGCTCCAGACTCTGTGCATTCATACACTGACACATCTGCAAGTTCTTGGGCAATTGTGCACTTTTTGATTTTGGCATATTTTCTTTCCAAAGTCTAGTCATGGAGGGTTAAAGTCTAGATCACAATTCAGCTCCTAGACACATTACCAGCCTTAAGTTTCTGGCTTCCCAGAAGTGCAGTGGTATGATGTTGCGTCTGTATTATACTTTTTTGTAAAAATATATGGTTTTGAATCTGTATACTGTCCATGCAGAGGAAAGGAGAGCCTTCTCACAATGAGATAACTTTTTCCTTGGCAGCATATCATCTCAACAAAGGTAGCTTCAGTGAACAGAAAGAAATCAAAGGCAGTTTAACAAAACACTTTTCTCAACAGTGGAGATTGCCTTTTTCTCCATGTTGTGTCCTGGGATATATATATATATATATATATATATATATATATATATATATATATATATATATATATATATAATTCTGGGGGTGTGAGGTGCAGGAAAGATTCTTTTAATGTTCGCTAAAGGTGTTTTTTTGTAAACTACTTTCAAGTTTTTCACATTCACCAAAACAAAACTACCTTTGACAAATCAACACAAATCCTTTTTTTCTACATCAGTTAGTTTAACATAAGCTATAATATGGTAACCAAAATCATACTTTTGATAAAGGACAGCACAGATGCTACGGTCAAAAATTTGTACTTAAAAACATTATATTATCAATCTGTGTACATGCTAAGCATGTTTTTTTGCAGCTCTTCCTACGAATCCATGGTTCTGACTTTTTTTAGCAGCTTGCTATAAAGTCATGAATAAACTGTCTAGAGCAGTTACAGATCTGGAGGAAGCTGTGTAGCTCTTCTGCCTTCTTGTAGTGTTGATATATTGCATAGCCTCTATTTTGTTCTTTTGAAAATGTAGCCCATCTGGTACATTTCCATACTATAGGTAGTTTACCTTGTTTCTGAACCACTGTCCTTTTGTGAGGAACAATTTGGCTCCAGCATTCTTCAGCTAGTTTAACACATACTTTAGTTAAGCAAAATGCTCCTCAAAAAATGTTACTTTTGATTAGCACATCGTCCACATAAATCAGATTCCCTCTGCTTTCTGCATCAGGCATGGCCTTGTGCTGAAATATATTAAAATGTGTAAGTGAGTTCAGATACACAAAAGGAATTCTTCTACTAAATGTGAAAGTCAATTTGTGCTGGTCTCAGGGATGTACCTTCAGAGCCCAGAATCCATTTGAGATGTCTGTAGTCAGCGAAATAAGGGCACATGTTGGTTTAGCTTTTTATAGTCTACAGTGAGCCTCCATTTACCTGTGGCTTTGAGAACATACCATATAGTAGAATTCTATACTAGACTTATAACTCCACTCTCTGTTAGGGTTTACAGAATTTCCTGGATATGATCATAAGATGCAACTGGGATTTTGCACTGATGTACATACACTGGGCCCTTACCAGGATCATTTGCCACGCAAGTAATGTGAAGGTCAGTTACCCCACAATCATAAGCAATTTTGCAAACATATCCACAAACTCGTATGAAAATGTCCAATGAGTGCTGAAGCGGAATAAATTGCCCCTTCGTAAACAGCAACAACAAAATGAATAAAATAGATAAAACCAGGGTGCCAACTCCAAAAAATCATACGTAGTCCACTAGGTATTGTTAGAACAGCACACTGATGATAGATTAGATAAAAATCCAAACGTTTTATTCCATTAAATAAACAGACAGCTGTAGCGGTTCTGCTAATGCTTCATCAGACCCATACAAACAATAATTAATCACTCTTAAATAGTAAGAAACACCTGCCAATTAGCAAGTTGACATAATTAAAACCACTAAAAACAAGGTATTGAAATACTCACAAATGACATATGCATGATAAATTGTTGAAAATACAAATAACTAAAAATAAAAACCTATTACAAGAAATTCAAAACACAGCAAATCCTTATTTACAAAGTCTGGACTTTAGAAAGGGTTTTACTGGAATCATTGAGTTCAGACCTGGAAAAACATCCGATCTCAACCTCATGATCCAGGTTGCTTCCCTGGTCTCTGTATAATTACGTATATCACCTCCCCTAGGTCCTGCAAAAACTTGTTCAATCACCCTGAAGCTAAATACGTGCAGTTCACCTCCCGCTATGACGTGCTTAGCTAGAGCACTCGCTTTATTGCAAGTCCTGATGTTGTATAAATGCTCACGTATCCTATCTTTCAGTAACCTGTTAGTCTTTCCAACATAGAATGCCTGGCACCCTTCACAGGTAGCCAGGTAGACGTTGGAAGACAAACAGGACGCTTGTACTTTAAATGTAAACAAACGATCATGTGCTGGACTGAGGAAGTGTGGTTCCCTATTGATGTGGCTACAATAATTACATTGTTCACACCTGACCGTACCATAATGAGAGGATGGGGGATTATATAAATGGTCACTCGAATAACATAATAACCTTTTCAAATTCTTTTTGTTTTTATATACAAAGTGAGGACTCTCTCCAACTATATCTCTTAGGGATGTATCGCCAGTGTGTCCTTATTATATCTTTAATCATCCCTACATCAGTGGTATAAAAAATAGGAAATGTTAAACTGCTATCAAAAGTACTACCAGTGGACACTCCCTGTTCTATTCCCTCAATGTTAACAGCTTCTCTCCCAAAATATGGAGTAGCTGTATGTCTCCTAAGCTGAGGTATATCCTGTATACCTACAGATATATCTCTGTTAGATATATCTTATATACTAAAGGCAGATAACAATGGATGTGGGGGTGGTAAAAAAGTACTGGGTCTCCTCAATTGGCCAGCTGGAGGTGTTTGTCAATAAGTTGAATTCGGCAACTAATTATTTGAGATTTACACATGAATTTTCTATAACTAAGATTCCTTTTTTGGATATTTTTGTGGAGAGGTTGCCGAATGGATTAGTGAACACTGGGGTTTTCAGGAAACCATGCCATAGGAATGTACTTTTGCATAGGACGAGCATGCATCCGGGTTATGTTTACAACAATATTATTAAGGGACAGGTCTCTAGATATAATCCCTCGGAACAGGGCTTTCATACTGAGTTGGATGATTTATGTGAGAGACTTCTGGAACGTGGTTATTCTAACAGAGATATATCTGTAGGTATACAGGATATACCTCAGCTTAGGAGACATACAGCTACTCCATATTTTGGGAGAGAAGCTGTTAACATTGAGGGAATAGAACAGGGAGTGTCCACTGGTAGTACTTTTGATAGCAGTTTAACATTTCCTATTTTTTATACCACTGATGTAGGGATGATTAAAGATATAATAAGGACACACTGGCGAGTTTGGACTACATCCCTAAGAGATATAGTTGGAGAGAGTCCTCACTTTGTATATAAAAACAAAAAGAATTTGAAAAGGTTATTATGTTATTCGAGTGACCATTTATATAATCCCCCATCCTCTCATTATGCGGTCAGGTGTGAACAATGTAATTATTGTAGCCACATCAATAGGGAACCACACTTCCTCAGTCCAGCACATGATCGTTTGTTTACATTTAAAGTACAAGCGTCCTGTTTGTCTTCCAACGTAGTCTACCTGGCTACCTGTGAAGGGTGCCAGGCATTCTATGTTGGAAAGACTAACAGGTTACTGAAAGATAGGATACGTGAGCATTTATACAACATCAGGACTTGGAGGTGAACTGTAGCTTCAGTGATTGAACAAGTTTTGCAGGACCTAGGGAGGTGATATACGTAATTATACAGAGACCAGGGAAGCAACCTGGATCATGAGGTTGAGATCGGATGTTTTTCCAGGTCTGAACTCAATGATTCCAGTAAAACCCTTTCTAAAGTCCCGTAGACTTTGTAAATAAGGATTTGCTGTGTTTTGAATTTCTTGTAATAGGTTTTTATTTTTAGTTATTTGTATTTTCAACAATTTATCATGCATATGTCATTTGTGAGTATTTCAATACCTTGTTTTTAGTGGTTTTAATTATGTCAACTTGCTAATTGGCAGGTGAATTTTACCGCCTTTTTTACTATTTAAGAGTGATTAATTATTGTTTGTATGGGTCTGATGTACAGCTGTCTGTTTATTTAATGGAATAAAACGTTTGGATTTTTATCTAATCTATCATCAGTGTGCTGTTCTAACAATACCTAGTGGACTACGTATGATTTTTTGGAGTTGGCACCCTGGTTTGCTCCTTTCGTTATCTATTATATCCACAAACTCACTTAAACATCTCACACACTGCCTCTGTTTTTTGTCTCACAGTGGCATGCCTGAATAGTCTGCCCAATCTGACTCTACAAATCTGGGAAAACCAAGTTGTTACCAAGTTTGATTTTGTCTTCAACTATGTCAGAAACATTTTCAAGACCAACTGTACACATTTCCTTAAGCTGCTCTGTATCCCTCACCTCATTACAACGCAATGTGTTCACCATTAGCTTTATGCAAGCATACTTCCTTTTTGTAAGTGGGACAGATTTCCTGCAGTAGGATTAAACCAATTGGAAGTGATCTAATTTCTCCATTCATTTCATTGTTTTGCATGACAGTTTCTAGTAACTCACCAAGGACAGGAACAGCTAATTCCAAGTCATAAAACAACACAATTATTTTTGTTGTTATCTCCATATCTGGAGCTTCCATATCAATGGAGTTTGCTGTTGAACTATGCATCAAGACATGCATTAATCTACAGCTGATGTCTACGGAAAGTATGGAGATTAATTTTAACCCAATGTCTTCAAATGCTTGTAAGAACAACTAGTGCAGTTTGGTCAGGGATTGCTTGATCCTTACTTAATATTAGGCATCACAGAGAATTCTCTGACATTGGCTGAAATTACTGTAGTGGTTTCAGTCATAGTTTGGCATACTTGTGTTATGGTCTGTCCTGACTTTAGCTGTTGTAGATTCATACTTAGGGAAAGAGGCATAGCTAGCTATTTTGGCACCAAGTGTTGTCATCCAATCTGGTGACTGCCCCTCCACCCTTAAAACTGAAAGGTAAAAAAATAAATAAATAAAATAATCGGTACCCAGATCTGGATCTAGTGCTTTCAATGTAAGGAGAAACCCAGGCTCATTTATTCCAAACTATACTCCTTAAAGATAAATGGATAAAAAGAAAAAAAAAACTCTGTTCCTCAATCTGGATCTGGGACTACTAATGTAAGGAGTAAGCCAGGTCCATGCTTTACAGTCTACACTCCTGAGGAGCAAAAAAGAAAACACACACACACACACACACACACACACACACACACACACACACACACACGCACACGCACACACACATGCACACGCACACGCACACACACATGCACACGCACACACACACACACACACACACACACACACACACACACACACACACACACACACACACACACACACACTGTTCTTCTTATACATTAAGATCTGTTATAGTGTCAGGCTAATGTAAATAGTGTACATAGTTATTTAAGATGTTATGTATAAATATTATGGAATTCATTCAAATTTATTTGAAAAATAAAAAAAAAATTTGAGAAAATGTTCTTCTTTACTGCTTGCTAAATTGCTACCACAAGCAGCCGCTACTGTTTATGTCTCACATGGAGCACTAAAACGCTTCAGTTCTAACAAAAAATATATTTCCTTTTTAAACTGCAGTAAACTGTTTGCTGCATTGTAGCAAGCAGCTGCAACAATTTATACTGCACACAGAGCACTAAGCACTTCACTTCTGATCATAAATGCAATACCACATTTGAATCCTAGTAATGTACAACACTATAGACCGATCAACATCTGCTGATCACATCATAGTGCACCTGGGTCAGTTATCCCTTCACCCCACCCTAACTATGTTACTGCTTAGGGATATCAGATCCTCCCTTGTGCATGACCACAAAATGTCATTGTTTAAGATCCACTGACATAACCAGGTCTACCAGGAAATCTATACCTACTGATTTAAGCCCCTTACCACCAGCACAGAATGCTGCAACTTTTTTGCCTATATAGACAGATAAGACACATATGCCTATACTCTAAGTTTCCAACATGATTTGAAACACATTTTAGCAACTCTGACTTTTTAACAAATCTCAAATCAGACCTTCATCTCTTAAGCATTGTATAACACTGCTCACTCATAAGACATTTCTCATAGCCCTAGCTCAAAATAGATCTTGGTAACTGCAAACGTCTTCTTAACAGACAAATACATTTCATTTCCCTCTGCCTACATTTTGCAAAGAATTGATTAATATTCTAGTGAACCTTCCTTTACATTTTCCACGTGGGAAGTAGAGTGTTTAGTATGTGGCACTGCTGTGTCCATGTTCAGAATACTGCATTAGATTACAGGGTTTACTGCTTTAGCAAGCAATATCAGACTTCTGACATTTATCTTGGGTTTTACTACATCTTGGTTTGAGACCTCTGTTTCTGTGAGGTTTGACCCCCAGAATGTCAAAGTACTGAGGCATCTGGCACATCAAGCCTTACAAGAATCACCTTAATCACTGCATCACATTTTTCCAAATAGCATGACTCTGACAGATTCAGAACCTTTAAACTCATTCGAAAGGGAATGGACTTATTCATCTGTGACCACAAAACCCAATGAAAATAGACAATTACAGACCTAAACCTTTTTAAGTAAATCATTGTCAATTAGAAAATCATCTCCTGGCTTACTTTGGACATGCATTGGACAGCTCACTTCCATTTTCTCAAACTTTGGTTTTAGCCATAACTTACCAAATCTTGGCTGTTCCCCTCATGTGTAATCTATAACCTGCAGACAATCATGTAATATTTCCATTCTCCTAAATCTCTCAATGCTCTGCACATCTTATTATGGAAGCTTTTGGAATTAGAGTTATTTCAGTTCCTGAGTCTAAGGCTTCATAACTTAAGCTGTTTTCCACATTTATTTCAAAGTAGAATCAGTCTGCACTTCCCTTGGGGATTACTGTCCTAAGTAGAACTTGCTTTGCCCTATCCTTTGTAGCAAGGCAGTATCAACATTACTAGTAGTAAAAGCTGTAAGATCTTCCGGTGTGGGGTCACCTTTGGAGACTGTAGTTTCTGTTGCCTTTACTGTGCATATTTCTTTCACTAAAGAATCCTTTACCAAGGCAATCAGAAGCTTTGATATCTAGTACCTAAGCTTGGGCAGCAGGCATTATTTCCTCCTTTTTAGTAGAAGGGCTTCATCCCCTTTAGTGGATTCCCAAATCAATGCACAGTTTGTAGTTTATTTTTAAATTTTAGGGATAACTGTGTCCCACTGTGGAAAGGACAACTCTTGAAGTTCACATCTATAAAATCATCACTGTTTATCTGAAAAATCATCAGCTGCAAAATTCACATCCTTCAACTGATTGTAAAATTCTTGTGGATTTTGATGAGAACCACACCATTAAGCAGGCTGCCTGCCTAACCTCCCTCCTACAGTCCCATTTCAACTTACACAAGCTCTGTGACTCATTTTTACTTTCCTCAGATACTCTTGCCCAGTTTATCTTTTCGTCATCTATGGACCACCTGATTATAAACATTTGTTCTTCTTTCCTGATTATGTATAAAGCTAAGAACTCTTAACTTTTGAATATGTTGGACAATATTACCCTTTTTGCTTCTGAGTTAAACTTACTGTTTGCAAAGCAATTTTAGGGGTTACAAATGCGTGTTCTCTCTTGTTCACGTTTTACTATCTGTAGACTTGGGGGAATCACTATCAGCATTGTAGTCTAACAGTCATCCCTCTTCCCACTCATACATTTTCTTGGTAGCTGCTAGGCAGGGATACAAACTGTTTTCCTAGCTGATTGTTTGAAGTTCTTCCGTTATGGATCACTGTAGCTGCTATAGCTGTAGTTCCTTTCTATTCTGGCTGTAATCTCTGAATTTAGCATTTTAATCTGCTGTTTTAGATGTCTGTGGTCTCTGTGTTTCAGTGCTTCAAATTCAGATTGGCAGTTTTGTAAGTAATCCACATTACGGTGTATACTTCTCAAAGAGATTAATTTCTAAACAGGCGAGATTCCAAATATCTGATCCAGTCCAACAGCAGGTCTTTATGGTAGTGAAATCTTTCACATATTTCTGTCTGTCTAAGCTGTACTTCTAAATCATGCACTTTTAAGGTCAGACATTTGGTAGCATCCTTTAATCTATTTACCCATTTTTCTCACATTCTATGAAGGTTGTGTGGAAAAAATGAAGATTCTGATTTAATTATGTTCAGAGGGTCTGTTGCATTTTCCACTTGTGGGGGCCAATAGGACACTGGCACATAGCCCTTATGGAAATGCATGCAGATTGCTGGTTTGCATTTTCAATAATATTCACCACAGTTCCTGAAGGGACCATGTTATTTTGGTTACCTAACATAACTTAACATCAGCATTAACACAGCTTAAGGCAGAGCAGTGAAAACTAATATAATACACTTGCAGAAGATGTGCAATTATTTTCACCAATCAGAAACCAGTTCTATGTTTCTGCATTCAGGAAGTAATTATACCGTTTTCTAGTCATTATTTTTAATTATTTTTGGCTGTGTTAATTAGCTTAATCCCATGCCAGCCAATCAGTAATGCATTTGGTCTATGGTTCAGTATCAGAGACAGGTGGAAAATAAATTGGCTCAGCATATATTTTCGATTTTCCAAACTTATTGTTCTAGGTTTTTATTGAGCAAAGAATTAAAAAGAGAAACCATGCACTAGGTTGAGACTGTATAAAACAGAATTTATTAAAACATTAAAATATTTTTTATTTTATTATTATTTATTAAAATATTAAATATAACTTAATGGATAGAGATTAATTAAAGCACAGTACAGCACTAACAAGGTAAACAAATCACTTACATTAGTTCAGTGTTCATAAAAATGTGAGGATGGTAAAATAACTTTTGAAATTCCCAAAAAGAAAAGATTATTTTGTATCCAAAACCTTCTTGGTAGGAAACAGCTTTTAGGATTAAGGTTTAGTTCCTGCTCTGGTTCTTCAGGTTGGAATAGTCTTTTAAGTGTTTTTATTCCTTGATGAAAACTGAAGAAGCAGTTCTGAGTTCTTTGCATACTGTCACTGGAATCCAAAACGTTGAAATGATTTGATTGCAAATCCACCCTGCTTTCTCTTTAGACACAAATCCATTCAATCACAGACAAACCATGGCTGATATCTTTTTTAGGCAAATCTCCTTACTGCAAATGGATCAATTTAGTGTTGAAAACCCTTATGAGCTCTCAGCAACAGCAACTGACTACTAAGAAGGCAGGAACAGGTGAGACTTTGTGCTATACAAGTATTGTGAAACTGCAGTGTCACTATTACTAAACTAGGCACTAGTGCAATGCATTACAGGAAAGTAGTTCATTCCACAAGCTGAAAGACACCTTACATTTTGCTGTAATGTCTCTCACAGGTAAATCTCATGAGCCAATAAGACATAATGAACCAGTAGTAGCCCAGTATGGATTACCTAAGGAAGGAAAGCCTTATTGGGCCAAATAGGTTAAATTGACTTAAACTGCCCTTGTTAGGGATATTTGCTCCAGACAAAAAAGCATCAGCAGGGGTGTCCCATAGGGATGTGCTCCAGGTCCTCTCTTTTTAGTATATAATTCTCTGGCATGAAAGCTGATGCTCATGGACTATGGTTAACCAGGTTTGCTGATGACCACAAACTGGAGGCAGTTACTAAATGAGATAAATGCTTGGTGTGTTGATCATGGACTTACCTTCAATGTCAAGAAATGCTGTGTAGTTTCCTAACGTAAATTCATCATTATTTCCACTAACCATATAGGTAACATTCTACATAAATCTGACTCAGTTACCATGACCTTGGATACCTCTGCTAATAACTGATTCTCCTTTGAGCACAATGTCCCTGTGTTCATAGGTGGGTACTAGGCTATCTGCCTGAAGGCATTTATAAGCCTAGCCAGAATGTGTTGGCTTTCGCCATTTCCTTAGATTAGTTCCCTGTGCCTCTGTCCAGCAGAGCCACTGAAGTGATCCCTGGGGTAAACTTTCTGTTTCCCATCCACTCATCAAGGTTTCTTTTGAAGAGGGTTAGCGAGGAGCTCTGCCTAATGTAGATTGGGATCTTGTTCCAAAGCATGGGAAGTCTCTGGGACAGGAATCTATCCCTCCAGCACGTCCTATTTATTGTTGTGGTAAGGTTTAGATCCCTAGAGCATGTGGCTCGAGGGGATAAGGTTTTCTTTAGGTGAAGCATGTCCATCAATTCTGGGTTGGACATTGCCTTGTATGTCAGGCAGAGATCACCTTTGAGTAGGTGGTATGCAACCGAGTGCAACTGGAGTTTCTTCAGTCGAGCTGCATAGGGCATCTGTTTAAGACCATTGATTCTCTTGGTGAGGTACTTCTGTGGTCTTTCCAGCTGTCGCAGGTGTCTTGTAAGGTACATCCCAAATGGGGCATTGTACTCTAAGATGGGTCTGCTGAGTGATGAGTAGTGAGGCACAATGACCTCTTCTGATCTGGATGCAAACCCTTTTGTGATTAGGTGGGCCACATAGAAGGATTTTCTAACCACTTTGGCAATGTGATTATCAAAGGTGAGATTACTATCTACTTGGGTCCCCAGATCCCTTATTACGTCTTCCGTATTTAGGGGACTGCCACCTATGTGGTAGTTTGTGGGCACTTTGTTTTTTCCAAATGGGATGACTATGCGCTTTTTGGCATTTAGCTTGAGGCCATGATTTTGACACCAGGTATTCATCTCAGTGAGACCCTTTTGGAGGATGTCTGTGTCAGCCAGAGAGTCAATTATAGCCCCTAGTTTACAGTCGTCTGTGAACTTGGTCAGCCATAGTCCTCCTGTGCTTGCCTATACCTCTGAGAAGTATATGCCGTTCATAGGTTCATAGGTGTGTACTAGGCTAATGGCCCTGGAGTATTTACAAGCCTGGCCTATAGGATTACCCTGTCATTGTGCCACCTGACCTTAGTTCCCAGTGCCTCTGTCAAGCAGAGCGACTGGAGTGATCCCTGGGGTGAATTTTCTATTTCACATCCACTCATTAAGATTTCTCTTGAAGAGGGCCAGTGAGGTGCTCTGTTTGACATGTATTGGAAGTCTATTCCATAGCATGGGCAGTCTTTGGGTTATGAACCTGTTCTTCCAGCATGTTCTGTTGATTGTGGCAATGAGGTTGAGGTCTCTGGAGCATGTGGTGTGGAGGGATTGGGATTTCTTTAGATGTAGAATTTCTAACAGAGCTGGGTCAGACATGGCTTTGTTAGTCAAGCAGAGATCACCTCTAAGTAGGCAATATGAGACAGAGAATAGTTGGAGTTTTTTGAGTCTGTCCATACAGGACAAACATTTAAAGGCCTAGGATCTTCTTTGTGAGGTACTTTTTCGGCCTCTCCAGTTGTTGCAGGTGTCTAGTGAGGTGCATGCCAAATGGGGCATTGTACTCGATGACTGGCCTAATGAGGGAAGAGTAGAGGGAGACAATAACCTCTTTCTTCCTGGATGCAAAACCCTTAGTAATGAGATGTGCCACATAGAAGGACTTTCTGACCACAGTGGCAATGTGCTGGTCAAAAGAGAAGTTGCTGTCAATCTGTGTTCCCTGATCTCTTATAATGTCTTCTGTGTTCAGTGGACTACCATCAATGTGGTAATTCATGGGAACTGGCTTTTTCCCAAAGGGGATGACGACAAATTTCTTGGCATTGAGCTTAAGGCCATGGTTCTGACACCAGTTATTGGTCTCAGTGAGGCCTCTCTGTAGGATGTCAACATCACTTGGGGAGTTAATAATGGCTCCCAACTTGCAATTGTCTGTGAACTTTGTCAGCCAGAGTCCCTTCATGTTGCCCTGAACTTCTGAGAAGTAGATACCAAAGAGGAGAGGACCCAGGACTGATCCCTGTGGGACTCCACTTGTGACTGGTTGGCAGTCTGACTTGGAGTCAGCGTCTTTCACACTGTGGGTTCTGTGAGCCAGTTTGCAACCCACCTAGTGATATAGGGGTTGGTGCCTAGTTTAGTGAGTTTTTCTATGATTCCTGAGTGGGGAATGGTGTCAAAGCCTTGACCAGATCAAGGTAGGCTGTATGAACCACCTTCCCTTCATCCACAGCTCTGGTGACTGACTCAAAGAAGTCGACCAACTTGAGCAGGCATGATCTACTCTTCACAAAACCAAACTGTGTGGGATCCAGAGTTTGGAGATTCCCTGTATCCTTGTTTATTAGGTCCATTATGATGCGTTCCATAGCTTTGCATATCAGACTTGTCAGGCTAATGTGGCAATAATTTCCAGGGTCTGTAGTCGCTCCTCCTTTGTGGAGAAGGATGACTATAGCAGTGCGCCATTCGGTAGGGACAAAGCCTGAGGTGAGGCTGTGACTGAACAGGGCACACAGGTGAGGTGCCAGTTCACTCTGTAGTTCATGTAGAACACAGCCAGGAGTATTGTCAGGTCCCATAGAAGCTATATTCTTGGCCTTGGACAGTTCATAGGTTGGTACTAGGCTATCGGCCCTAGGGCCTACACAAGCCTAGCCATAACAATTCCCTGGCTATTTCTTCCCACACTATTTACTTCCCTGGACCCCTGTCTAGCAGGTTGACTGACGTGATACCTGGGGTGAATTTCCTTTCTCCCATCCAGTCATCAAGGTTCCTTTTGAAGAGGGCCAAAGAGGTGCTCTGCTTGACATGTATGGGCAGTCTATTCCAGAGTCTGGGGAGTCTCTCGGTCAGGGACCTATCCCTCCAGCATGTTTTGTTTATTGTGATGACAAGGTTTAGATCCCTGGAGCGTGTGGCTCTGAGGGATTGGGATTTATTTAAGTGTAGCATGTCCAACAGCTCTGGGTTTGACATGGCCTTGTATGTTAAGCAGAGATCGCCTCGGAGTAGACGATATGCGACAGAGTATAGCTGGAGTTTTTTAAGGCGGTCAGCATAGGGCATCTGCTTTAGGCCTGTGATTCTTTTAGTGGGGTATTCCTGTGGCCTTTCCAGTTGTTGCAGATGTCCTGAGAGGTACACACCAAATGGGGAGTTGTATTCTATAATGGGTCTAATGAGGGATGAGTACAGTGGGACAATGACATCCTTTTTTCTGGATGAAAAGCCCTTAGTGATGAGGTGTGCCACATAGAAGGATTTCTTGATTGTTGTGATATGGTTATTGAAGGTGAGACCACTGTCCACCTGTGTCTCTAAGTCTCTTATCACACTTTTGGTGTTTAGTGTACTGCCACCTATGTGGTAATTCATGGGTACATGTTTTTCCCAAAGGGGATAACTATACATTTCTTGGCATTGAGCTTGAGTCCATGGCTCTGCACCAAGCATCTGTTTCTGTAAGGCCCTTTTGTAGAGTATCCACATCATTTGGGGATTCAATAATGGCTCCCAGTTTGCAGTCATCTGCGAACTTTGTTAGCAAGAGTCCCTTAGTGTTGGCCTGTACTTTAGAGAAGCAGATGCCAAACAAGAGAGGTCCCAGGACTGAACCCTGAGGTACTCCACTTGTCACTTGTCTGGAGCTGGATTTGGAGTCAGCTACTTTTACAGTATGGGTTTTGTCAGTAAGCCAGTTGGCAAGCCATCGAGTGACGTAGGGATTAATGCCCAGCTTAGTAAGTTTATCTATGATTCCAGAGTGGGGGATGGTGTCAAAGGCTTTGGCGAGGTCCAGATAGGCTGTGTGGACTGCCTTATCCTCGTCCACAGCTCTGGAGCCTGATTCAAAGAAGTCAGTCAGGTTCAGGAGACAAGATCATCCCTTCACGAACCCAAACTGGGTGGGGTCCAGTGTTTTAAGGTTGCCAATGTCTTTGTTTATAAGTTCCATGATAATACCGTCCATGGCCTTGCAGATCAGGCTCATCAGACTGATGGGGCGGTAGTTCCCGGGATCCAAGGTGGATTCCCCCTTGTGGAGTGAGATAACTGTAGCTGTGCGCCACTCAGTGGGCATGAAGCCTGAGGTGAGGGTATGATTAAACATGACACTTATGTGAGGTGCCATTTCATTTTGTAGTTCATGTAGTACACAGCCCGGGATGTCTTCTGGTCCCATGGATGCTGTATTCTTAGCTTTGGAGAGTGTGTTTTTTACCTGTGTGGCCATTATTACTGGAATTTGACAATCTTCAGGTACTGAGATGGGCCATTTAGGGGATGAGAGGGGGGTTGAAGTTGCCACTGAATCGATCTGCCAGGATATTGGCAATATCCTTGGGATCAGTATATTTAATGCCATTCTGTTGTAGCTCAGAGCAGATCTGAGCATTGCCATTTAGATTCTTGACATAGTTATAGAATGCCTTGTGGCTGTCTTTGGAATTTTTGGCAATTTTATTTTCGTAACTAGCTTAGGAGGATTTTATGAGGGACCTCAGCTTCTTACTGAGGCTGGTAAGGGAGTTTTTTTGCATCCTGGGATTTTCCTCTTTTCTGCAACAGTTTCTTCCTTTTGTTATAAAGTTTGTTTAATGCAGGGGACCACCAGATTGGCTTTCTTTTTTTGGAGGAGAGCATCTTGGTTCTATTTGGAATGGCACAATTCATGCATGAGTGGATGTGCTCGTACAGTGCTTTAGTGTAGGACTCAGCAGTCAAACTTTCAGTTCCCGTCTGCATGGGTGTCATGAAGTTTGCAACTTCTGACTTGCGTAGCATGAAGTTGGCTTTGGAGAAGTTTTTTATGGAGGTTTCCTTACTGGGGGGTGGGGGTGATATGTGGATGTTAAGGGTGATTAGCTTATGGTCTGACCTGACCGACGAGGGGGTGACCATAGGTGTGGAGCATCAATTTCCCATGTTGGTAATGACCAGGTCTAGATATTGGAGCCCCTGGTGGGACTATGGATTAGTTGATCCAGGGCATTGGAATTTATGAATTTCAAGAACTGCTGGGCAAAGGTGTTGGTACACGAGTAGTTTACCCAGTTAATGGCAGGGTAGTTGAAATCACACAGTATTAGGGTGTTTGGTTGTATATTAATATTTTCCAGTATGTTTAGAAAGGTGTAGTGAGACTCTTGAGGCATGGTGGGGGATCTGTAGCAAGTTAAAGTTTGGATTGCAGTCTTACCTATTGTTAGTTGCACCTGGAGAATTTCAGACACATTGTGTTGGGCAACTAACCTGGTGGTGTGAATATCCTTTGTGAATATGGACACTCCTCCACCTTTATTGTTTCGATCCTGGTTTGGTGGCCGAAATGTGTGGCAAGAGTTGCAGCCTGGTATTGCAGGGGTGCTCTCTGGAGCCTTGAACCAGGTCTCAGTTACTGCACAGATATCAATGTTCTCCATTTTTAGGAGTGCCTCGGAGTTTATCCTAAACACTGCAGTGTGCACTAGAGAAGTTTGATGTGAAAGTAGGTAATTTAAGTTTACCAATCTAAAAAGTTAAGTTTTAATGGAGAGTCACTATTTTTAAAACAGCAAGATAGATTGAAAGGGGGTGATCACTTTTGTATTCCGGTACTATGGAATACAGTAGAATGACCAATAAATTTAAATAGTTGAAGGGGAGTGATTACACAAAATGATAATTTTGTGCTTACTCACACAAGCCAGTGAAAGCAGAGAGGAAATGATATATATGGTCAAATTATCATAATGGGGGCAATTAGAAAGACAGTGGTATTTATGAACACGACAGTGACAGGGTGCGGGGGTGTAGAAAAATTTCTGCCTTACTCACAAGAGACAGAGCTGTGGGGTCTTTTGAAGTTTTAATATGCAGTTAAAAGCAGAACACAAGCAAAACACAAGGTAAAGAAAACAAATCACAGCACTCAAAATATAAAAAGGCAATAAACTAATACAAAATACAACAAATAAAAAGCAAACCATCCTTTTCCTCACAGCAAAGTGTAGCAGAGTCTGGGTGAGCCTTTCCAATAAAGGGTAGTTTTAACCTGTTCAGCAGTAATACTGGGTGCCTGGCAATCTACTAGTATTGTGACTGGTCCTTTGGGGGGGGGGGGTAAAGTTGGCACTGAATCTGTCAGCCACTATATTGGCAATATCTGTTGGCTCAGTATAGGAGGTTCCACTGTGTAGTAGCTTAAAGCAAATCTGGGTAAAATAATCAGCACTTGCAAGTCTCAAACTCAGGACCCTGTACACTCTAGCCAGAGCAATTTACCACTACACCATTTGAGCTGTAATAAACAGTGACCCAAGATCAGAATTAAACTCTGTATCTTGTGTTTGTGAAGTGGGAACCTTACTCATTGTGCCAACCCTGCCCATTAGGTTTGAAAATCCATCTACCTTGCACAACTTATACTTGGTATAGTCAGTTGCTGTTGCTGAGTGCTCAAAGGGGTTAAAGTCACAATTTATTCTTATCTTACTAGGTTTCACAGTTAATGTAATGGTCTGTTAGGCATGTACCTCACTAAGCACTTAAACCAGCTGAAGAGATCTCTAGGTTTCCTCACCACAAAGTTAACAGGTGTCATTTTCCTTAGTTATTCTGTTAAATTAAAAGCCTTGACCCTCTACTCAGTGTCATACAGAATCCTGAGGGGCGATATTTGCTTAGCCTTCCATGACATGAATAACCAAGCAGTCTCTGAACTGCTTCATGTAAACACAGCCAGTGGAAAAGAAAACACCTCCTCTAAGGCCCTAAATCTGTACTGCTACATCAACACCTAGTGGCACATCTGGTACCTAACCCAATGTATTCCCCATTTATGGTATAGATTTCCCTTACATACCATGCAGAATACTTCCCTAGCAATGTTTAAAATCTGTCTGGATGACTTGATGGATGATAATAAATTTTGACCTGGAATATGTGGGGAAAATCTACTTAATGGGAGACACTGTTATTCTCCCATCAGTACTGTGTAACATGACTGATCTCTTCAATGGAGTCCTTCGTCATAAACTTAGTAAAGAATCCTTGAATTTATTTTGACCGAACATTATGTAAAGTTGTCTCCATATTTCCTATAGTAGAAATCAGTCATGACAAACACACAATGTTGAATTAATTCATATAATTGTTCTATGATTGAAGAGAAAGTCTTCATGTTTTTACACATTCCGTAATCTGGGATTCTGATATTGTGCATTCTGTCATACATCTGTCCATCTTCTCGCCATAGAACCTTGCTACCACTGCAATGTGTGTGTCATGCCATAACCACTGATATATCTAAGTATACCTCACTCTATATCTCAGATGAATCTCATGTTGTGGCATTATTCCCCCATATCAGTTATTTAACCATACTTACCATGTAATTTCTTTTACTGCAAGGCATAGCCACTTTTCCAAAGTTATTGATTTCATCAACCAATAATATTCTTACAGTAGGCACTGATAATAAACCATGGTGCAACATATCCAACTACAAGGGTTACATATTCTAATGGCCTAAATAATCGCTTTCTTACAGCCTGCTTACTCAGATGTCTGGATCAAGTCTTCATGTAATCCCATTGTTCTTGCAGTTTCTCCTGCCCATTCTGGCATGTGCTCTTATCCTTTTAATATTATACTTTAAAACAAAGAGCCTGGTGGCAAAAAAAGACCCAACATGTTCATATCTCTCCTTATGACTTAATTCCATTGACTTTGTTTAGTAGTAAGTACCATTCAAACATCTTTGTTCCATTTATTTAATAAAAAAAAAAAAATATATATATATATGTGTGTGTGTGTGTTCTGTTCAGTGTATATGGTGAAGCTATGTAGTAGCCACAAACATACATCTGCATTTCTTTCGCATTCATTCCCAAGCTTCATTGTTGGTCTTGATAATTTATCTGTATCTAAAACAGACCCACAAAAACGAGGTACTTGTAATTCTTTGTCATGTGTTATATGTTTTCTTGTTTGGCATCCATATCAGGCATTTCCAGACTTTCTTTTGTATATTCTTATGCAGATCCCACTGTTACAGACTTGCATATCCATGGACTGAACTATAACTGTTAAAATATAAGGTTCAGATCATATTCAGTGTATTTTGTACTGTTTTCTGTTTATTATTAGATGCATCACTGATTCCTTATGTTAAATACCACCACAAATATATATGGCAAATAAAGTCACATAAATGTGTCATAAATACAATAGCTAAGCATATACACTGAACATCATCGCAACAACCATTTTTCCTGCCATGATGCTTACTCAATTCATAAAGAGCAGTAATTTGTTTTTGCAGCACATCCAGTGATGTTATTTCATAACAACTTACTCTTTTAGCACTTTTATTTTTGGTTCTTTGATTCTTTCTTCCCCATATTCACCACTCTGTCTAATGGGTACCATTACATTTTATTACATTTTCATCTGTAATTTGACTACTGTTCTTCATTCCTATGTACTTCTATAGAAATGTAATGTATACTTTGTAACTCTTGACCTTCTCCTTTTACTCCGTTCTGTTACAGAAGTCTTACTCACCGAGTACTCCTCCTCACAGGTGCTGACTACTGCTTCTATAAAAATTAGTCCTTTTGAAAGTGAAACCAAAATTGTCAACTTTTTCAAACAGTCTCTATTTTCTAAGAAACCTGAACCCTACTTTTCATGCTAACTTCCTGCAACCTGATTTTATCACCTTAGCACATAACTGTTTTAGCACCTAAGCAAGGGCGCCTGCAGGCAAGTGCAAGGGGTACACTTGCACCCTCCTGGAACCGGCTGGCCAAGAGATTCATTTTCTTTTAATTAAAAAAAAAATTTTTTTTAAGGGCGTTCCTCTTTAAGAACCCCTATTGCGTCCAGTCGCACAGAAGCTTCTGCATCTGTGCGACCAATGGGTTACGTCTTCATCTTCCATGCCCACGTGGAATTTGAATTCCAGAAGATGTTTGGACTGCAGACAAAGGTACACGTGAGAGGTAGGTGTGTGCATGTGTGTTTAAGTATTTAAGAGTGTGTGTGTATGAAAGAAATAGGCGGGGGTTTGTGGATGTAAGAAGTAGATAGGTAGGGGTGTGTATGCTTGTATGTATGTATGTGAGAAGTAGGTAGGTAAAGGTGTGTGTGTGTGTGTGTGTGTGTGTGTGTGTGTGTGTGTGTGTGTGTGTGTGTGTGTGTAAGAAGTAGGTAGGTCTGTGTGTGTGTTTCTAAGAGGGAGGCAGAGGTGTGTGCATGTTTGTGTGTAAGTAAGAGGGGGTAGGAGTGTGTGTAACGGGGGAGTGAGGTCATACCTCGCAATTATCCAGATTTTTGCCCCATATTTTCAGTTTGTTTCTCTTAAAATTGTTTTTTTCTGGCAAATCACTGAGGACTGAAGTCAGAAAATAATGGCAGGCATTTGAGTTTTAGGCTTCATATCCACAGAAAATGTATACTAATGCAAACCTTGTTATTCTATCCACTTTCAAAGGTGGTAGGGGGATGTATGCATGTGACATCATACCTCTCAACTGTACAGATTTTCACAGAATGTCCAGATTTTTGTCTTATATTTTTTGTCTGTTCCTCATAAAAATTCTGATTTTTTTTTGGACAAATTACTGGAATGAGTTAAGGATTAAAGTAATTAAATAATTACATGTATTTGAGTTTCAGACTTGATATCCTTTAGAAAAAATGCATTCTAACACAAATCCTGTTATTCTAGCAACTTTCTAAATATGTCCCTAGTTTTGGGCCTTTGTCCCAAACATTATGTATGTGTGTGTGTGTGTGTGTGTGTGTGTGTGTGTGTGTGTGTGTGTGTGTGTGTGTGTGTGTGTGTGTGTGTGTGTGTCAGAGAATGAAATGCCCTTGTCAGAGTTAGCAGGTGAAACTTACTTTGAAGTGCATTTTCAAATAATTGTGGGCCTCAAGGGAAGAGAAGTTTACTGCTGCTCATGCTAAGTCTGCTTAAAATATGCAGCTGTTTTGTTTAGCAAATGGTGTCACTATTATGGGATAGAGTTTTAAAGCAGTGTTAGTAGCAAAGCAGGTAGCATACTTGCATCTTGATGTAGAGGGCATAGGTTCTATTCCCACAGCATATAGATTTGTATTTTAAGGAGGTGGGGTGCTGCAGTCCTGAATATGTCTTCCTTTGAATGTGATGGCTAGTAACTATGAACCTGCTTTTCGGCTTGCCACCCATTCCCCATTGCAATATACCAGCTTAGCATTTTTTTAATGTAACATATGCAGTTTATTCTTTAAAGGCAGCAGGCACTGAATTTGTAGATGAAATACTGACATATAAAGTTGTTTTCTAGCAACAACCTCTTCATTAGTTTCAGATCTCTTTAATGTGGAATTATTCAGCTGACTTTTACTTCTGCAGAGATTGCGCATATTGACTGATATTAATGGATTGTAATGACAGAAGTTTGAGTGGCCTTTTATGATTGAAATATTATGAATTGGGCAGTTTGGCATTACTGCTTCATATGTTTTGTTTTATTGCTTACTGGAAAAATGTTCAAAACTATAAATTTAAAACACACTCTAACAAGAGGTGCTGTATTATATATGCCCAGGTGCATTTTCTTTGAATATGGGTTTCAATGCTGTTTCAGTGAATGTGAGTTTTAAAGCTAGAGAAGTTTTAATTGAAAGTCTGTTTTCATTGTAAGACTATTGCTTTGTTTAGCAAATGTCTATCAGTGTTTGTGCTATAAAATTTGAAATACAAGTTGTAAATTAAATCCAAATATCTGTAATCATTGTAGAAGTAAAGCATAAAACAGTATACACACTATTGAGTTTTTAACAGTGTTTATGGCAACTAGGAAGAAATATCCAAGTAATGGGACTCTGGGGTGGCTGGGGGCTATGTGGCGGGCTCTAGGTTTATACTCCCCTACAAAAAATACTGCGGGCTCCCCTGCACCTCACCCATACTTCATGTAATATCTTGTCATAAATAAAGTTACAAAAAGCTTGTATTCCCACAACTGAATTAATTAAATTATAATCAAACAGTCCATGAACATATAAGTATCCTGATCCAGATTGCTGTTCCATCATTTCATCTCTGTATTGTAGTTATCCTTTTACAGCCTCACTTCCATGTATTACAGGACACTTTCAGGCAAAAAAAAATTGTGCAACTGGTTAAGTTTGTTATCCAGTATACACATCACTAATGACTGCACTGTCTGTAACAACTGATTTCTGGTTCCCCATAGCAGTTATAAAGTGTAGTTATCTGTGACATTCTTTGCAAAAAGCATAGTTGCATAAGTAGGAAACACTTAAAAGGGTACTTCCCTTCACCAGTGTGGTACAAGTAGGAATATTTTTTACCTCTTCTGTCTAACACCTCACTATCTCTACTATCACAAATTTGCTCTGCTGTTATTTTTCATGTGTTACCATCTCTTTAATAATGACCTATTTTCTGTAATATTTCTTGTAGTATTTCTTGTAATATTTCCTGATTATATTTCTTGTTTTATATTTCTTGTAATATATCTTGTACATTTCTTGCAATGTTATAATTTTGTGGAGCTTTTCTCCCCAGGCCTCAGCTGAAAATGGGCCATTGGCAAGTCGGATTTTCCCAGTAAACAAATGTAAAATAAATAAATGTATAAGTTTGGGGATCTTGAAGGTACACCTACCACACTGGAAATGAAGTGGGCTTTGCCCTGCTGTAAAATATATATATTTTTAAATTGGGTATCTTCTGTTTTGTAATTTTATGTTTGGTGAATAAGGAAATGACATATTGCCATATAGCTATCCATATTAAATCCGTTAATTTCCCACCACAATTCCAAATCAGACTGCCTTTTAACATGCCTGAGGCAAATCAATCAAGTACCTAAAAGATAAAAGGCCTTTAGTAATCCAAGGTTCTGCTTATGAGAATGCATTCCACCCCCACTGACTATCAGTACTGTGCTTCATAATACCTCAATGGATAGGTTAGTACTAAGCTAACTGCCCTTGCAAGTCTTGCCAATTATACCTTGGGAGACTCACACCCTGCACCTTGTGTTTGTAAGGCAAACACCTTAACCATTAGACCACCTTCCCTGAGTATTTCATTGTCAGTAGTCCTTCTACTCATTAATCCTCAACCAATGCTTTCACTTCATCACATCTTTCCTGTTATGCATCTATCCACTTCCAGTTTTGTATAGTAATCTAAAATTATCATTCATGCCAAGCTTCAGTTTATTATCACCAACAACATCAACAGAATTACATGATAAAGCAGAAATTCATACAATGGACCATTTTAGCAGGCTTATTTTCAAGCCATTGTCAGTGTTTCACCAGTTATGACAATAATGTATTCATAGAGTCCAGAAAAAAATGCATCTGAGTTTTCTAAGCCCCCAAGCCTTTCTGTGTTGGAGGGAAGCCTTCTAGCTTAATTTTGTTTCTTAGAACTAGCCAGTTTACTAGTTGCAGCACTCATATCTGTTTCTTTGAACTCAGCCCTTGTTCAGAACTCGTTGTAAGCACTAAATAAGCTGCAAATTACTACAGCACTCAACTTTCCTCACTTGTCTAGAGAAAAGCAGTTTTTAGTACTTAATAAATAAGCACTTATCCAGGCATGTCTAAGGGTCAGCTCCTGGTGATTTCTCCTAACAATCTGATGAATCTGGACATCTTGGTGCAATGCAGAAATTGCCTCATGTACACAGACAACCCTCTCCTCCAACCACCCAACACTACAACCTGTGAGAGATGCACTTATATAGCCAAACTGGAAGCAAAGCTCTCTTCTCCCAAGACTGGACTAGACAGTCAAGAGGAGAATGTTAACACTTGCACCACACCACACTCATCACATAGTCCCTCAAAACCTACACCACCAAAACACACACATAGAAACAGAAAACACACACCTACATTCACGGAGGCTCTCACTAAAAACTTACCCAAGCATCAGGGACCTCCAAATCAGAAACGCAAGCAAACTCCACCCCCAAACACAACCCAAATGACACACAGCCCACAAACTCAGTGTGCCACTCAACCACAACCCATAATGCACAATATACCCAACACTCTAGTCATAGGTGACTCCATAGTCAGGCATACTGATGTTCCACTCACCAGGCTAAACAAGGAAAAAGTTACTGTCAGCTGCCTGTCAGGTGCCAGGATCTGCCACATAACGCATGCACTCAGGTCACTCCACAGCAAGTACAAATATGACACTGTCATTGTCCATGTTGGTGTGAATGACCTGAGATGTACCTCTCTGGACTACAAGAAAAGAGACATGGAGGAGCTCTCCAATCCTGTAGCCCAGCAGGTATGACCTTAGCCCTGAGTAGCATCCTGCCATCACCCAGAATGATACCACAGTACAAGGACAAAATTATTGACTTCAACAATTGGCTAAGCTTCTGGTGTCATTCTAAGGGGATCTAGTATTTGTCTGCCTGGGACGACATAATCGACAGACCACGATACTTTGCCAGAGATGGCCTGCACCTGTTGCCCTTGGGATTCCGCATACTGGCTAAGGCTCTTGTTACCCCTATAGTGCCTTTTTTTAGGCAAGGTTCAAATGACAAATTCACCCACCGTAACAGGTACAAGCAAGCAAAATCTGAGGGTAATGCTACTAAATGCTAGAAGTCTAAACCTCAAAATGCACTCACTCGAGGCACTCCTTAAAATGGAGAACATCGATATCTGTGCAATGACAGAGACCTTGTTCAAAGCTCCAGAGAGCACCCCTGCGTTACCAGGCTATAATTCATACCACACCTTTCGGCCACCTAACCCAGAACAAAGCACTAAAGGTGGAGGCATGTCCATATTCATTAAGGATATCCACACCTCCAGGCTAGTTGTACAGCATAATGCATCCAAGACTATCCAAGTGCAACTAAGTCTGGGCAAGACAGCAATCCAAATTGTAGCTTGCTACAGACCCCCCACCTTGCCCCAGGATTCCCACTCCTCATTTCTTGATACACTGGAAAGTATTAGGGTACAACCCAACACCCTAATAATGGGCAGTTTCAACTACCCCACCATTAACTGGGAAAACTACTCATGTACCAACTGTTTTGCTCAACGTTTTCTGGAATTCATAAATTCCAACGCCTTGGATCAACTTATTCACACCCCCACCAAGGGCAGCAATATCCTAGACCTGGTCATTACCAACATGGACAACATTCCTCATTGGTCAGATCCGACCACAAGCTAATCATCCTAGATATCCACATCCCACCCCCACCCCCAATTAGGGAAACCACCGTAAAAAACTTCTCCAAAGCCAATTTCACACCCATGCAGAAGGACAATAGAGGCACGACTGCTGAATCCTACACAAATGCACTTTATAAGCACTTACATGAGTGCATGGATCATGCTATCCCTAATAGAACCAAGATGCTATCCTCCAAAAAAAGGAAGCCAATCTGGTGGTCCTCTGCCATAAACAAACTCTAAAACAGAAGAAAGAAACTGTTGCAAAAAAGAGTAAAATCCCATGACTGGAGGAAGTCCCTGGTCAACTTAGTAAGAAGCTGAGATCCCTCAAAAAATCCTCCAAAGCTAGTTATGAAAACAAAATTGTCACTGACTCTAAAGACAACCACAAAGCATTCTATAGCTATGTCAAGAATCTCAATGGCAACACTCAGATCTGCTCTGAGTTACAGCACAATGGCACTAAATATACAGAACCAACTGATATTGCCAACATCCTGGCAGATAGGTTCAGTGCTAACTTTACCCCCCCTCTCACCCCCTAGAGGACCCATCTCTATACCAGAAGAATGCAAAGTTCCTGTAATCATGTCTGCACAGGTAAAAAACACACTCTCGAAAGCCAAGAACACAGCATCCATGGGACCTGACAATATCCCAGACTGCATTCTACACGAGCTACAGAATGAACTGGCACCCTACCTAAGTACCATGTTCAAACCAATACACAAAATAAGCTGGTAAACATAAACGGCAGCCCAAAAAGTCCATAGGAACAATTTATTCAACAAAACCAATAGTCTTAAGCGCTTTTTGTACGCACAATGTACGAACTTCTTCAGAGAACTAAACAAGTGAAAACACACCATTTATATAACCTCTATAAGGTCACCTGATAGTACACCCCTTGCTCAACTCAAATTAAAAGGTGTAGCATCACAATCATCCTGTTTTAAGGCAAAACAAGATAGCCTTTATATATGTATCTCTATATACAACATAACATATTAATATATTAATATACATCTATAGACTTGAATGATTTAAGAATAGTACTAAAATCATAATAATGATAATAATAATACTGACACTAATAATAATCTCCCTAATCAATATTATTATATAATATACACAGGTATTCGAAGAGCATTCCACATAACATTGTATAATTAAATATAATAAACACTATCCAGTAAATATTAGTCCTCAATAAATTATTTACTAAATAATATCCACTATAAGCTCCATTATATAAAATAAGATATTGTGTAAATACTATAAAAACCTTCCTATGTGCATAAAAAATATTAAGCACTTAATTCCCTAATAAAAACTTATTAAAACAATATATAAAATATAGTATGTAAGTACTGATGAAGAATTACCTATGAAAAAACATATATTGAAAATAATAGAGGCAAAATAAATTAGCCTCTTAACATTCTTAAACTTGACTACCTGGAAAGGCTATGCAATTTTAAAATAGCCATAATTGAACAAACATCATTCAAACCAGGAAAACAATATGAAAATAATTTGATTTGCCATATTAATATATTATATAATAATATTGATTAGGGAGATTATTATTAGTGTCAGTATTATTATTATCATTATTGTGATTTTAGTACTATTCTTAAATCATTCAAGTCTATAGATGTATATTAATATATTAATATGTTATGTTGTATATAGAGATACATATATAAAGGCTATCTTGTTTTGCCTTAAAACAGGATGATTGTGATGCTACACCTTTTAATTTGAGTTGAGCAAGGGGCATACTATCAGGTGACCTTATAGAGGTTATATAAATGGTGTGTTTTCACTTGTTTAGTTCTCTGAAGAAGTTTGTACATTGTGCGTACGAAAAGCGCTTAAGACTATTGGTGTTGTTAAGTACCATGTTCAGTCATAGCCTCACCTCAGGCTTTGTGCCCACTGAATGTTGCACCGCAACAGTTATCCCACTCCACAAAAGGGGAACCATGACAGACCCCGGGAACTACCGCCCCATTAGCCTGATGAGCCTGGTCTACAAGGCCATGGAACGTATCATCAGGAACTCATAAACAAAGACATTGGTAATCTCCAAACTCTGGACCCTACCCAGTTTGGGTTTGTAAAAGGCAGATCATGTCTCCTAGACCTGATTGACTTCTTTGAAGCAGTCACCAAGGCCATAGATGAGGGTAAGGTGGTTTGCACAGCTTATCTAGATCTCGCCAAGGCTTTCAACACTATCCCTCACTCTGGAATTATAGATAAGCTCACTAAACTAGGTATAAATCCCTATGTCACAAGATGGGTTGCCAACTGGCTCATGGACAGAACCCACACTGTGAAAGTAGCATTCTCCAAATCTGACTTCAGACCAGTGACAAGTGGAGTACCACAGGGTTCAGTCCTGGGTCCTCTCCTGTTTGGGATCTACTTCTCTGAAGTACAGGCTAACACAGAAGGTCTTTGGCTAACAAAGTTTGCAGATGACTGCAAACTAGGAGCCATAATCGAAACTCCTAATGATGTGAACATACTACAAAAGGGCCTCACTGAGATAGATGCCTGGTGTCAAAGCCATGGCCTGAAGCTCAGTGCCAAAAAGTGTATTGTCATCCCCCTTTGGTAAAAACTCTGTACCCATGAACTACCACATAAGTGGTAGTCTACTTAATGCTGAAAGTGTGATAAGAGACCTTGGGACACAGGTGGACAGTAGTCTCTCCTTTGATAATCACATCGCCACAGTGGTCAGGGAATCCTTCTATGTGGCTCACCTCATCACAAAAGGTTTCTCATCCAGAAAAAAAGAGGCCATTGTTCCCCTCTATTCATCACTCATTAGACCCATTATAGAGTACAACGCCCCTTTTGGTATGTACCTCACAAGACATCTACAACAACTGGAAAGGCCACAGAAATACCTCACAAAGAGGATTACTGGCCTCAAACAGATGTCCTATGCAGACCATCTCAAAAAACTCCAGCTTTACTCCGTCGTATATTGCCTACTCAGAGGCGATCTCTGCCTAACATATAAAGCTATGTCAAGCCCAGAGCTGTTGGACATGCTCCACTTAAAGAAATCCCAATCCCTCCAAGCTACACGATCTAGGGACCTAAACCATGTCACCACAATAAACAGAACATGCTGGAAGGATAGATTCTCTCCCAGAGACTTCCCATACTCTGGAACAGACTACCTATCTATGTCAAAGAGAGTTACTCATTAGCACTCTTCAAGAAAAATCTTGATGATTGGATGGGAAATAGGAAATTCACCCCAGGGATCACTTCTGTGACTCTGCTCGACAGGGGCACAGGAAAATAATTTTCTTGGGTGGCGAAAGCCAGGGTACCTTTTTGGCTAGGCTTATATAGGCCCTAGGGCTAACAGCCTAGTACCTACCTACCTATGAACCTATGAACTTTGTTGTCAACAATCTGTTCTGAAAACCTGGAAGGACTTCATTTTATTGTCAATCTATGAGTTATGTTTAGTCAGTAATATGTCCTTTCTACTTTTACCTGTACATAGTTTCATAGTTTCATAGTATAGTACTAGGCTATCTGCCCTAGGGCATTTATAAGCCTAGCCAAAGTGTATGTGGCTTTTGCCACCCCATGTAATGATACAAAAGTGTACAAATTAAATTTATTTTGCTGTGCCTCTGTCTAGTAATGACACAGAGATGACCCCCGGGGTAAACCTACGATCACCCATCCATTCGTCAAGATTTCTCTTGAAGAGAGTCAGTGAGGGGCTCTACCTAACATGGACTGGGATCCTGTTCCAGAGAGCGGGAAGCCTCTGGGTTATGAATCTGTCCCTCCAGCATGTCCTATTCATATTTGTGCTGAGGTTTAGATCTTTAGCTCTCGTGGCTCTGATGGATTTGGAATTTTTGAGGTGGAGCATGTCCATTAATTCCGAATTGGACATGGCCTTGTATGTCAGGCACAGATCACTTCTGAGCAGGCAGTATGCTACTGAATAGAGCTGGAGCTTTTTTAGTCTGGCAGCATATGACATATGTTGGAGACCCTTGATCCTCTTGGTAAGGTACTTTTAGGGTCTCTCCAGCTGCTGCAGGTGCCAGGTGAGGTACATACCAAATGGGGCGTTGTACTCAATCATAGGCCTGATAAGGGAGGAATATAAGGGTACAATGACATCCTTTGATCTGGATGTGAATCCCTTCATGATAAGGTGGGCAAGGTAGAAGGTCTTTCTAACCACTTTGGCGACGTGGGTGTCAAATGAGAGGTCACTGTCAACTTGGGTCCCCAGGACTCTGATTACTTTTTCTGTACGTAATGGATTACCACCTATGTGGTAATTTGTGGGTACTTTGTTTTTTCCAAAGGGGATGACTATACATTTTTTGGCATTTAGTTTAAGGCCATGACGCTGGCACCAGTCATCTGTTTCTGTGAGGCCCTTCTGAAGGATGCATGTGTCAGCTGGTGTATCGACTATGGCGCCTAGTTTGCAGTCATCTGTGAACTTTGCCAGCCACAACCCCCCTATGTTTGCCTGCACGTCTGAGAAATAAATGCCGAACAAGAGGGGTCCCAAGACAGAGCCCTGTGGGACTCCACTTGTGACTGGCTTAGAGTCTGACATAGCTCCAGCTATTCTGACTTTGTGGGTTCTGTCCTTTAGCCAGTTTGCAACCCATCTTGTGACAAGCGGGTTTACATTTAAGCTGTTGAGCTTGTCTATGATGCCTGAGTGGGGTATTGTGTCGAAGGCTTTTGCCAGATCCAGGTAGGCTGTATGAACTGCTTTGCCTTCATTGATGGCTCTGGTGACTGTTTCAAAAAAGTCTACCAGGTTTAGAAGGCAGGATCTGCCTTTTACAAAGCCAAACTGAGTAGGGTCAGTTGTCTGCAGGTCCCCGATGTCTTTGTTTATGAGTTCCATAATGATCCTTTCCATAGCTTTGCAGACCAAGCTGGTCAAGCTTATGGGGTGGTAGTTTCCTGGGTCCATAGAGGTGCCACCTATGTGGAGTGGGACCACTGTTGCTGTACGCCAGTGTTCAGGGACATATCCTGTTGCAAGGCTAAGATTAAACAGCATTCTTATGTGCGGGTTAAGCTCCTCTAGGAGTTCACGTAGCACGCAACCCGGGACACCGTCTGGTCCCATGGATGCTGTAGCTCTCACCTGGACATCTGAGATGTCAGGGAGGTTGCATTTAGCTGAGATAATTATTTCATCTTTTGGGGGAGAGGGAGGGGAGAAATTTGCACTGAACCTGTCTGCCAGTATGTTGGCAATATCTGTGGGTTCAGTGTATGTTTTACCGTTATGAACTAACTCTGAGCATATCTGAGGGTTTACGCCCAGGTTTCTAACATAACTGAAGAAGGCCTTGTGGTTATCTTTAGTGTCCTTAGTGATTTTTCTCTCAAAGTTGGCCTTTGATAATTTTATGTGCGAACGTAGTTTTTTGCTAGTGCTGATCAGAGATGCCTTCCCTTTATGGGATTTTGCTCTGTCTTGCAGTAGCTTCCTTCTCTTATTATAAAGTTTGTTTATGGCTGGGGTCCACCAGATAGGACGCCTGCCTTTGGTGGAAAGGGTCATGGTTTTATTTGGGATTGCATGATCCATGCATTCTAGGAGATGTCCGTAGAAAGCATTTTTTGAAGGATTCTGCAGTGTGGGATGTGGTTTCCACTGGCCCAGGGCCTTGAAGGATACCATTTCAGCCTTAAGGAGTGTAAAGTCGGCTTTTGAGAAGTTTCTCACTGTGGTCTTTTGTGCTGGGGGTGGAGGTGGGATATGAGTATCTAGGGTTATTAGTTTGTGGTCTGATCTCACTAGTGAGGGGTATACTTCCGGTGTTGAGCATTTTGTCCCCATGTTTGTGATGGTCAGATCAAGTATATTATTTCCCCTTGTGGGGGAGGTGACTAGTTGTTCCATCGCATTTGAGTTGATAAATTCGAGGAACCTTTGGGCTAGGGTGTTGGGGCTTGAATAATGCACCCAGTCTATGTTTGGGTAGTTGATGTCTCCCAATATGATGGTATTTGGTGAGACATTCATATCCTCCAGTGTCTTCAGGAAGGCTGAATGGAGTTCCTGAGATTGAAAGGTTGGTCTGTAGCATGCTACAAGTTGTATAGCAGTTTTGCCTACGGTTAGTTGCACATGGATGGTCTCCAATGCTTCGTGCATTGCCACTAACCTGGAGGTGTGGGTGTCTTTAATGAATATGGACACTCCCCCTCCTTTTGTGGTTCGGCCCAGGTTTTGGGGCCGAAATGCATGATACGAGGTATAACTTGGTAGGACCGGGGTGCTCTCAGGAGCCTTGAACCAGGTTTCAGTTACTGCACAGACATCAATGCTTTCCATACTGAGGAGTGCTTCGAGAGCCTGCATCTTGAGATTTAGACTTCTGGCATTGAGCAGCATTACCCTTAGTTTTTTTCCTTTTTTGTTTTCTAAGGTGGTGGGTTTGTCTTTTGAGCCTTGCCTAAAAAAGGCACTATGGGGGTGGCAAGAGCCTTAGCCAATATCCAGAAGCCCAGTGGTGACAGGTGCAAGCTGTCCCTTGCGAAGCAGCGTGGCTTGTCCAGCATGTCATCCCAAGCAGACAGACATTGGATCCCCCTAGAATGACACCAGTAATTGAGCCAATTATTAAAGCTGATCATCTTGTCTTTGTATTGTGGCATCATTCTTGGTGAAGGCAAGATGCTGCTCAGGGTCATACCGGTCTGGGCTACATAATCAGAGAGCTCCTCTATGTCTCTTTTCATGTAGTCCAAGGAGGTACGTCTCAGGTCATTCACGCTGGCATGGACAATGATGGAGTCATATTTGTACTTGCTTTGGAGTGACCTGAGTGCTTGTGTTATGTGGCGGATCCTAGCACCCGACAGGCAGCTCACTGTTACCCTCTCTTTGTTCAGCATGGTAAGTGGGATGTCAGTGTGTCTGACTATAGAGTCACCTATTACTAGTGTATCAGGCATGGTGTTTCGCCTTAAGGGCTGTGATTGTTTGGCACACTGACTTTGTGTACTATGTGTTGCATGTGCAGTGTTTTGAGGTGGTGTTTTCTTGGGTGTTTGCTTTGGGAGCCTCTGTTGTTTTGGTAAGTTTTTTATTAGAGCCTTCGAGTATGTCTTTGTGTTTTTATGTGTTTGGTTTGCAGTTGTGGTTGGTTTATGTGAGACTGGGTTTGTTGTGTGTGTGATTACCTTCTCCTCATGACTGGTCTTGCTAGTCCTGTGTTGAGAGAATTCAGCCTCCAGTTTGGCTATATAGTTGCATCTCTCACATGTGTTTGTGTTTGCTGGGAGGAGGAGAGGGTTGTCTGTGTACATGAGACAATTGTAACATTGTCTCAGGATTCCCAGATTAACCAGCTGAACTGGAGAGGACGTCAGTAATATACCACTTGACATGCCAGAATAGTATAAGGGAGTGATGTGAAACTGGGTCAGAGAGAGGACTTTGAAGGGAAGTGGGTATTAACACGGGTTGTAGATGGATGTAGTGCTTACGTTAGTTTAAGGGTGCTTCACTTGAAAGAAAGGTTTTAGGAGCAAGTGCTAGGCTTATAATATAGTGAATAGACTGATTTTGTTGAAAGTAGAGCTTTCTTAAGGGAAAAACTGAAGTGCAGACTTGGCAGAGCCAGGAATAGTTTAAGCCTGTTTAACCGGCGCTGCGTTATGCGCACAATCGTGCAAAGCCGCACAAACGCGGATTTTAAACAGGGAACTTCAAAAGAGCTGGAAATGGTCCAAAATGACCAATTACTACAAGCTCTTGTGCTGAGGTCACTCCTTCAGGGACAGATAGGCTGCTCAAGGCATTGATTTATTTATTAAGTTATTTGTTTGTTTGCTTACTTATTGTTTTTGTTCCCTGGGAAAATCTGACTGGGTGGAAATAATCATTTCAGCATATGCCTGAGGAGAAAAAACTCCACAACATTCAAAAAGAAAGCAACATAGATGCATACATACATACATACATACATACATACATACATACATACATACATGGCATAATGAACTGCTTGAGCATACAATAAAAAAAAGCAACGATCATATGAGCAAACTGTAGTACAAAAGCATTGACAAGACATATGAATACAAACATAATATAATCATGATATATGCAATACAGTGCTCTGAATATGAAAGACTTTACACTATCCAAAGACAAGTAATACAAAATGAATACAGTCTAGTTTGAAAATACAGCTAGCAATTAACGAGACACAATTTATACTGCCTTTTCCACTGCTTGACTTTCAAAGATATATTTCATGTAAGAATTTCAGTTACTAAATATCTTTTAAAAGGAAAGTTTTAAAATGAAAGCAATACAAATGAAGCTCCATATCATGCATGGCATGCAGTTTAAGACATGTTATCTGCATTCAGTAATCCTGACATGCCCTTGTAGACAAAACTACTTAGAAACAAAATGTTTCTTGTTCTACTGAAAACTACATCTGAAATAAAGAAGGAATTGACATGAAATCAGTATTAGCCTTACCTGCTTTTATTCCTTCTGTCACTGCAATAAGCTGTGAATGTTCCACCTCCTTAGGATTAAAGTTTCACCTCTTCAGTAGTTAGCGTCTACAGCTCTGACACATTCAGTGTCACACTTTCACTGCTTCCAAAATGGTAATGTAAATAAATATTTCCCTGTAAGCTCATTCTTAATGTAAAACACTTTGTCAGACCTATTGTTTGAAGGCATGTTAGCAGTTGTAATTAGCAGTTGGTATAGATACTAAAACGTGTAAATACAGTTAAACAGGGCTACAGAAGTTGCGGTGTAACAGGTTTACAAGACAGTAAAATGAAGAGTAAGCACTGTGCTTCAGGAGACATTAAATAGCTCCTGATAAACTGGATGAACATTTAAATGTAAAGGAATAATGGCATATCTATTGCACTTATGTGTTTTTCACTTTAACCAAAATACAGGAAGCAATTATATGGAATTGCTCCTAGACAGCTTCTCCACTACACCTTACTGGATTCCAGTAAATAAATACAAATGCAGTTTGTTATAGCCATAGCACTGCAAACAGTTTATTCTTTCACTGACTTTCTTTTAGGCCAGTTTTGAATAATTAAAGAAGAGTAAATTTTGTATCTGAGGATATGACTCAAAAACAACAATGTTAATGGAAGAATCAGAGTCTTAATGAAAGCTGCAGGATGCATTTTCAACAACACGGGCTCCTAAAATGTTATGTCTGATGCTCTTTTTAAGCGCATTTGATGATATCATGGTTCCTAACATGGGCATCTATCACAGCAATTCCCAGTGCTGGCAGCTTAGCAGGCTGTACTGTCACCTTTGATGATGGAGAAATTAGAAGGCTGTGAGTTATATCCCCACAACAGACTTTTATCTATAAATCTATCTATCTATCTATCTATCTATCTATCTATCTATCTATCTATCTATCTATCTATCTCTCCTTTATTGGTTGGGTTAGTCTCACTAGGCTATTAGCCTCTTTTCAGCGGAGACCCAAGGAGGTACTTATACTACTAGGGGAAATTTGGCCAGAGCATCTGTGCACTTCCCTTTCTCTTTTCAATAGGTACTACTGGATTTTTTAATATCCATCTGAGCTACCACCAATTCAAGTAGATGGGACCCACGTTTAACAGCTCATCATGGATGGCACTATCAGTAGTGCAGCACCCCTCTTATGCTGCACTGCAGTGTCAGCACTGGAAAATTAATCCAATTTCCCGGTTTGGGAATAGATAGAACCTACAGCCTTCCACACCAAAGGTGAGTTGCATAAATTGGATTCACTTTCCAGTACTAATACAGTAGTACAGCATCAGCGAGGAATGTTGTACTCCTGCAGAGCCTGCAAAACGAAACATTAAACTAAGGTACTTCCATTCTGTTATACTTTTAGCAATTAAAAAGACAATTACTATGATAAAGGAATCCCTTTGTACATTGAATGATTTACACTCTCTGGAGAAAGAAAGATACAGTGTTGAGGCAATGACAGCAGAGTCAGTGTCACCATTCCTTTAGTGGATTACACATTTACCTCTCATATGGGGAGGCTAAACTACAGAAATAAGCCTATCTTATTAGTAGTCCCTAGAGGGAAGACTCACAGACAGAGAAGATGTAGATGTCAGTTAAGAGGAAGAAATTAGGAGTGGAGTTTTGACACTCAAAATCTTATTGCTCATGGGTCTGTTTGGTTTATATCTTTGTTATGCTTGATTTTGCTCTAATCCACATGACCCAAGCACTTGAATGCTGTGTGTGTGTGTTTTTTTTTTTGTTTTTTTTTTGTGGAGTTCTGAGAAAGGGCACTGAGCATCTCATCACCCTTAAACTTTAATTTCTGAATCTCATACCCATAATTACCTATTGAAAATAAATTACATTATGTGAGGTAGGATGAAATATCAGTTTGTTCCTTCCCATTATGCATCCTATATGCATGACTTTTCACTGTTTATTTACTGCTTTTATAAACTTCTAGCTCTGTTATACTGTTCATTGTTTTGTTTATATATATATATATATATATATATATATATATATATATATATAGGTGTAGGACATATGCTTGACTAGCATATGTCCAAATCACAAAACATCGAACACACATACACAAAAGCGCTTAACATCGAAAAGCACTTCCGTGTATGTGTAGTTCAAAAATAAAATCTACGTTTCTGCAGGGGGGCTTCACCCCCCCAAACCTCCCGTACTTTATTATTCTCAATCCGAGATCACACTACAGTGAGGAAAAGGGAATTTTCCCTTACCCGCACTGTAGTCCAATCTACAAAACAGGCACACATATACGGAAGTGCTTGTCGATGTTAAGCTCTTTCGTGTATGTGTGTTCGATGTTTTGTGATTCGGACATATGCTAGTCGAGCATGTGTCCAGATCCCATATATGGATATATACACACACACACACACACACACATATATATATATATATATATATATATATATATATATATATATATATATATATATATATATATATATAAAACAGAACAAACTTTAAAACACTGAGCAGGAACATCGAAAACCTGGAAGGTCAAGCAGGAAAAACAAAACTACTTTTTGAAAGGCGGCAAGTCCACCTGCACTCCCCATATCCCCTTCTAATCATATAAACAAATTCTGAGATTGCACTACAGAGGAGAAAGGAGCAAAATGCTAACCCCAACTGTACCTCAGTCCCACACAATAAAGGTCTGTGCTTCCATCCTATCCTTTTGGGTTCTTAACTTTTTATAATACATTTAGGTTCATAGGTGTGTACTAGGCTAATGGCCCTGGGGCCTTTACAGGCCTAGCCATGGGTTTACCCTGGCGTAGTGCCACCCGACCTTAGTTCCCAGTGCCTCTGTCAAGTAGAGCCACTGGAATTATCCCCAGGGTGAATTTTCTGTTTCCCATCCAATCATCAAGATTTCTCTTGAAGAGGACCAGTGAGGTGCTCTGCTTGACATGTATGGGAAGTCTGTTCCATAGCATGGGCAGTCTCTGGGTTATGAAACTGTCCCTCCAGCATGTTCTGTTAATTGTGGTAATGAGGTTGAGGTCTCTGGAGCGTGTGGTGCGGAGGGATTGGGATTTCTTTAGATGTAGCATTTCTAACAGAGCTGGGTCAGACATGGCTTTGTAAGTCAAGCGGAGATCGCCTCTAAGTAGGTGATATGAGACAGAAAATAGTTGGAGTTTTTTGTCTGTCTATATGGGACAAGTGTTTAAAGCCTAGCATCCTCTTTGTAAGGTACTTTTGTGGCCTCTCCAGTTGTTGCAGGTGTGTAGTGAGGTACATGTCAAATGGGGCATTGTACTAATGACGGAAGATTAGAGGGAGACAATGATCTCTTTCTTCCTGGATGCAAAACCCTTAGTAATGAGATGTGCACATAGAAGGACTTTCTGACCACAGTGGCAATGTGGTGATCAAAAGAGAGGTTGCTGTCAACCCGTGTTCCCAGATCTCTTAGAATGCCTTTTGTGTTCAGTGGACTACCATCAATGTGGTAATTCATGGGAACTGGGTTTTTCCCAAAGGGGATGACAACACATTTTTTGGCATTGAGCTTAAGGCCATGTTTTGACACCAGTCATTGGTCTCAGTGAGGCCATTCTGTAGGATGTCAACATCACTTGGGGAGTTAATAATAGCTCCCAACTTGCAATCATCTGCGAACTTTGTCAGCCAGAGTCCCTTCATGGTGGCCTGGACTTCAAAGAAGTCCAAGCCAAACAGGAGAGAACCCAGGATGGAACCCTGTGGGACTCCACTTGTGACTAGTTGACAGTCTGACTTGAAGTCAGGTACTTTCACACTGTGGGTTCCATCTGTGAGCCAGTTTGCAACCCACCTAGTGATATAGGGATTGATGCCAAGCTTAGTGAGTTTTTCTATGATTCCTGAGTGGGGGATTGTATAAAAAGCCTTGACCAGATCAAAGTAGGCTGTGTAAACTACCTTCCCTTCATTGACAGCTCTAGTGACTGACTCAAAGAAGTCTACCAAGTTGAGCAGGCATGATCTACCCTTCACAAAACCAAACTGTGTGGGATCCAGAGTTTGGAGATTCCCTATATCCTTGTTTATTAAGTCCATGATGATGCGTTCCATAACTTTGCATATCAGACTCATCAGGCTAATGGGGTGATAGTTCCAAGGGTCTGTAGTCGTTAATCCTTTGTGGAGAGGGATGACTGTAGCAGTGTGCCATTTGGTAGGGACAAAGCCTGAGGTGAGGCTGTGACTGAACAGGGCACACAGGTGAGGTGCTAGTTCACTCTGTAATTCATGTAGAACACAACCAGGGATATTGTTAGGTCCCATAGAAGCTGTATTCTTGGCCTTGAACAGTGCTGTTTTAATCTGTGCAGCAGTAATACTGGGTGCCTGGCAATCTACTGGTATTGTGATTGGCCCTTTGGGGGGGTAAAGTTGGCACTGAATCTGTCGACCAGTACACTAGCAATATCTGTTGACTTGGTATAGGCGGTACCATTGTGCAGTAGCTCAGAGCAAACCTGGGTATTGCCATGGAGATTCTTTACATAACTATATAAGGCCTTGTTGTTGTCTTTACTGTCTGCTGCAATTCTGTTTTCGTAGCTAGCTTTAGAGGATTTGATGAGGGATCTCAACTTTTTGTTGAGGCTGATAATGAGTTTTTTCCAGTCTTGGGACTTTACCTTATTTCCCGTCAGTTTCCTCTTTCTGTTGTAGAGTATGTTTATGGCAGGGGACCACCAGATTGGCTTCCTTTTTTTGGAGGAGAGCATCTTAGTTCTATTGGTGGTTACCTTTGCGGGTGGGGGATGGGAGGGATGTGGATTTAGGAGTTTTAATCCTCCATTTTTTTGTCTTTAAACACCAAGATGCTATTGGCTTTTCTGGAGTAATAGCTAAAGACTTGTTTTGATTTTGATTTTGAAGTAAATACTTCCATAGATTTTGCCAAATGAAATGTAGGTCATTGCTAATGATATGCAGTTAAGGGCAGGAGCAGGGCTAAGGTTAGTCTTAGCAGGAATTACTAAGGTGTCTAGGATGCTTCTGCACCTTCTGGCATTAATAATATCAGCTAATTCTAATCCCTCACCTAACTTAACATTAACCCTAATCCTTACCTTAGAAATATACTTTCCATAACACTACCAGTATCATTATACAAGACAGACAAAACACACACATGTGCCCACATAAAGATACATTCACATGCACACACAGAACATTAAACCTATTCCATAACCTAACCCCAACTCTAACCAACTTAAGTTTAGGTTAAAACATCAAAATGATAAGTGAATTAGAAAAGTGCACAAATCAGTGATATCTATGACAAAATAGAATAGAATTATGAAGAAAATTGGAGAAAATTTATCAGAATTCTCTTCCCTTATGAGTTGCTTTTTTTGCATGCAATTTCATTTTTTTTCAGGGACTCAACAACATACATGCAGAGCTCTGCTGTAGTGAATGGTCCTTCAGATCAACACTTTACATTTAAAATAGAATCTGTATAATTGTATTTTTTTGTTGAATTATGCAGCTTGCCAAAATGTTTCATCAGCCTCTGAAGTTTTATAGACACATAAGAGATCTTCAGCAATTCTAAACCCATCTTTATTTCAGTGCTGACATCACACAGCAATGCTGCAATTCTGTAGATATCTTAAATCTGCAGGACATTGATTTCAAAGTATGGGATATTACACAGTAAGTTCCATTTTATCTACGTTAAAGTTTTGTTTTTGAGTAAACAGGCACCACTGTTCTGTGACTTAAATGATTAAGTTACTTCAAAAGTTACTTCAAAGTTACTTCAATGGAATTGATTGAAGCTGATTTTGTGTGGCTTTAATACACAGTAATCAGAGGAAAGTAATCTGTGGAGAGAGGTGACACGGAAGAAGTTCATGTACTCAAAGAAAATTATTGTTTTGTTGGGAGATGTGGTTTCATTTTTTTCAGGGACTCAACAACATACATGCAGAGCTCTGCTGTAGTGAATGGTCCTTCAGATCAACACTTTACATTTAAAATAGAATCTGTATAATTGTATTTTTTTTTTGTTGAATTATGCAGCTTACCAAAATGTTTCATCAGCCTCTGAAGTTTTATAGTCACGTAGGAGATCTTCAGCAATTCTAAACCCATCTTTATTTCAGTGCTGACATCACACAGCAATGCTGCAATTCTGTAGATATCTTAAATCTGCAGGACATTGATTTCAAAGTATGGGATATTACACACTAAGTTCCATTTTATCTACGTTAAAGTTTTGTTTTTGAGTAAACAGGCACCACTGTTCTGTGACTTAAATGATTAATGGAATTGATTGAAGCTGATTTTGTGTGGCATTAATACACAGTAATCAGAGAAAAGTAATCTGTGGAGAAAGGTGACATGGAAGAAAAAGTTCATGTACTCAAAGAAAATTATTGTTTGTTGGGAGATGTGGTGCTACTCAAAGCTGATGAAAACTTCTATAATGCGCATCTTGTTTAAAGTTTTAGTATAGCTGACTAAACCCATGGCAGTAATTTGGTAACCCATATGCATAGTAATTCTGACTTTAATGTAATCTTGCCTATGATCAAACAAATCTCTGAGGAAACAACCATATTACACATTTTTAGATATGTAATTATTTTGGAGATGCAGTATATATGCTGGGAAAACAAAAATGGTTATATCACATCCCTGAGTACTAGAACTGAGTTACTTTCACTGGAGGTTGACCTCATGGGTCATTGTTAGGTTGCATCAATTCTGCTTAATTCCTGCTGAAAGGCAACTCATGCAGTAAAATCCATTTGAATAAAATTCTGTACCTTGTGTCTTTGCAGTTAACACCTTAACCAATATACCAGCCCTCCCGAATTCCCTGCATAATGGATAGCATTGGCTCATTCCATTACTCTATTTTTATGTTTTTTTTTCTAGGTGATTTTTCTTCCTAGTAACTCAGATGTCACTAAGAACCACAATCTAGGCAGCAATTACAAAGTTTTCTTGGGCTAACCTCCAAGTAACCAACAGCATGCTGATGCTCATAGTGTACAATACTGTGTGCTTCACTGTATGTACCTAATCATGACTACAGTATGCAAAAACACTGTTTGGTGGATGCAGGTGTCTTCAGCCATTTTGTACTAAAAGGGGTGGCTTTCATCCCTCACTGGGTGCCAGCAGTATAGATAAATGGCTGCCTCCCTCCCATCAGGATGGACAAGTTAGTGTCAGCCATCAAAACCTCCATGTCCAATTTGTTCCTCTAATGGCCTGATCACTAATCAGTCTATGATCATCTGCACCACACTCAAGATTTTATCTGTCTATATCGTGGGGCCAGCAATTCATTCTCTGCTTCTGTGAGATTCTTTTTTTAAACACCTTTAATGAATTATCACTTAAGACATAGGCAAACATACGCTTACAATTATATAAAAGAAAACAAACCTTATTAACATGTTCCTAGTTACTAGCATTATACATCAGATATGTTTTTTTTTTTGTATAACTATCATCAATCCAACATTACATAAATTGCTCAAATGCTGATTTCCCTTAAATCTTACTCCTCCAAAACATTATTCTGCATGTAATGGTCCCCCAATTTCCATTTTTTATGTAATTTGCTCCTACCCTTTTTCTAAAGATCCCACTTCCAGCTCTCTTATCTCTGTTATAATATCCAATATTTTAATACAGTTGGGTTACATTTTGATCTCCATTACTTAGCAATTGATTTTTTTTGTCAGCCACCAGAATTAAGCTAAGCAAGGCCTGACTACGTCTAGGCAATTTAGATCCTCTAACCCAGCTCACAAAATCATTTCCTTAGTGACACCCATTTGCTTGCCCAATATTTCTGACAGAGTTCTCTTTTTTGAAGTCTGCCAACTCATACTACTCCCAAAACATATGTTTCCAGTTGCCTCTTTCATCCCCATCACACCTCCAGCATTTTCTGTCTACCTGAGGAAAAAAGTATTTGGAGTCTGTTTAGGGTATAAAAATACATATGCATACACCTCCCAGCAAAAATCCTAAATCTTCTAGACTTTGCTGCATACTTGGGAACCAAACACATGACCACCCATTGTTTCCTTGTGAATCGTTTATCCAGTCAGTCTTCCCAGTCTCTTCTAACCTCCTCTGATTGATTCCTATAGTTATCGTGCAATATATTACATGCCCTACTAATTATCCATTTTTTAACAACAGCTTCTGTTCTAAATGCAACTAAACACTCTACCAGAGCATCCCATTCACTTAGGACTCAACTATCCCTTTCTCGTTACCTACATTCTAACATCAGTCCCTGATAGGGAAGGCAGTCTCTAGCCTGTAGTTCAAATGTATTCCTGGCATCTTCCCATTATATTACCTTTTCCTCACTAGTTCCCAGTACCTGGTTCCTTTGTCAGTTTTCTCCAGTAAATTGCAGTCCCCTCATGCCCGTTCTCTGTACTCTTAATTGCAGTCATCCCTATCCGCAATCTCCTTTCCCCATTCTCGTGCTAGCTTAGTTCTTAGAATACTTTCTGCTAGTTTAAGAATATAATATTCTGTATGGATGTTGTTATTCTCCTTAAGGATCTCCATTCAAAATCCCACTCTCTTCTTATTTCTTGAAATTCATCCCTGTTTCATCATCATCCCTTTCTGCTTTGAGTTATAGTTCTCTGCTTGTTTTACATATATGAGCCTTAACTGTTTAGCACTAAAATATCCCTTCAAATCATGTAATCCTAAACCACCTTGTACTGTTGGAAGGATCAACTTATCCCACTTGAACCCCTGCCCTTTTCCCTTCCTAGCTAAATTCCTTCAACTCTTTATTATTATCCACAACTTCTCCTCTGCATGATAAAAATATGCCTGACCTGTATGTAAAACTAAAGGGAAGAAAAATATTTTCACTGCTTATACCTTACTATCCATATCCATAAATGAGAGCTTCCAGTTTCTGAGTTTTTATATTATCTTTTGTTTAGTCTCTTTTCTCATATCCTTAGCTACCATAAGATAATCTTTTTTAATCCATACTCCTAAATACTTCATGTTATCATGTGCACATAAATATGGGTAGTATTAGACCTATTCATGTTTGGGTACATAGTTTACAGCTATAGCCTTTGTCTGATCATCAATAGGTTTATACCCAAAAATTACTTGAAACTATCTCAAGATGTTCCACAACACTGACATGTCCTTTTCTGGTTTTATCAGCCTCCGTGAATACCCAGCTCTAATGATATATTTGCTCCCTACTTTTTATGCTGTGTATTATCTAAAAATCCTCTATGCAATAATTTATCTTTAAAAAATTTGTAATCTGTTCAGTAGTATTTGTCTGGCCACTGAATTGCTAATTGTGTTTTTAACTTTGTAATCCAATATGTTAGATAATAGTATACTACCAATGTGTAGAATTTTATTTGATTATTCTTTTTTTGTACTGAGGAGATTTTCTCCCCTGGCCTCCACTGAAAATGAGCTCTCTTTGGCCCAGTGAACTTTCCCGGTTAACAAACTACAAATAAATAAATAAATAAATAAATAAATGTCAGGTGCAAAATAATATTGTCTGCAAATAAAGGAATTTTTTCTTGATTCCCATACCAATTATATCCTTGAATTTCGGAGTCCCATATTTTCTTTGCCAATGGCTCTAAATATAAAGCAAATAACAAAGGAGAAAGAGGACACCACCACCTGGTTCCTCTGTTTAGATACAACTTGACAGAGAGGAGCCACCCTCTTTAATTTCTGCCTCCAATCCCTCATATATCTTCCTAATTAACCTTATTATTGTATCAGAGAATGCAAATGCTTCCTTTGCAATACTCATACAATTACAGATTACTCTGTTGAATGCTTTCTCTGCAAAGGACCTGCAAGCAACAGTGTTATTTTCTTACATTCTACTTCCCTCTGGATTATCACTGTTCGATTGATGTTGTCTAATGTTTGCCTTCCCTCCACAAAACCAAACTGATCCATTTCTATCAATTCTGACAGTTGGCTTAGGTCTGGTACTTGGCTTAGAGGATTAAGAAGCTTTTAACAAGCTGTTCTGTGTGGTCCAGAGGTGCAAAGTTTGATTCCCTCAGCCTTCACTGCCTATCTGTGAGACTCTGAGCAAGTCACTTAACCAGACATTGCTACTATTCTGAGTGTAAAAAAATCTATGGTGATCAGTGCTCTACCTCGGAAAACAGATACAAATAAAATGTTGGCACCAACTTTGCCATTCTTTTATCTATTATTTACATAAACACTTTATAATCATGGTGTAAAATTGAAATGGGCCTATACGAAGCTAGGGCTGATGAGTCTATATCATCTTTAGGTATTATAACTACCACATCTTTCTTCCAGGGTATTGGTGCTTCCCACCTTTTAAAATACTGTTAAACAAAACCTTCCAGGTCTTTATCATTTTCTTCTCCCATAGCTTCCAAATTTCCACAGAAATACCATCTATTCCTAGAGATTTTTCTGTAGATTGTTTGTACATCACCAATTTTATCTTATCGCCTGTTTTCTTAACTGTTTTTGATCCTCATCTACTTCTAACCTTAGCATATTTAAGTCTCAAAAAATTGTGCTTTCTTGATTTCCACATTTCTCTGATTTATAGAAATTTTATACAATTTCAAAAAATTCTCTAATACCTCTACGGGATCTCTGTTTATTTTTCTTGTCATAGGCTTCCTATGTTTGGCAACAACCCTTTCTACTTTCTGTTGTCCAAGTCATTATGCTAAAAGATTTTGTGCTCTGGAGTTATTATCAAAAAAAGTTGCTTAATAGCAATGTTTCTAAACTCATGCATATTACCCAGATACTCCTTTATTTTCTGTTAGGCACTCTGCAGTTACATATTTTCTTGTTCTGTGAGATTCCCCTTATTCTGTAATACTTTCACTTTTGTCAGTCCTTGTAAATAATTCCTTTTACTTTTTAACCATATATATTTTTCTTTTATTTCTACCCATTTTTAAACTCCACTTTCATTTTATCCCACAAAGTAGTTATAACTTCTGAAGAAATTTCTATCTTCCCTAATCACTCTTGAATAATTTCCACTACCCATTTCTTAAATTCCTCTCTTTTTAACAGGTAGGTGTGGAAGGCCCAGTGCCATATGTTTACTTCATTACCCTGCACTTTTATCTTAGTTGCTAATAGTGCATGATCTGAAACAGTTTTTGGATATGTGTCAAAGCTTTCAATTAAATGCATGTGCTCCTGTGAAATATAATTTCAGTTTAGACTAGCCTAATTATTGTACCTTGAGGAATAATATTTAAATTTTGTCTGAGTCCCCACTACTGAATTCATGTCTTCCATACCAAATATTTTCAGAATTCCTTCAGAAATCTACCTTTGTTTTTAGATTTCCCCTTCTAGGTCTCCCAGATTCATCCTTATCATTATGAATTAAGTTCCACTCCCTACCTATATGTAATACTCCCTGCAGAAAGAACAGCCGTATAACCTATTTTATTAAAACAAACACACACATACACACAATGATGTATGTCATCAAATAATGCAGTTTAACCCTCCTAAATGGAAAAATTGCCCCAAATCAACCATAGCACCCACAGGTATTACCTAACCTAAAATTAAGGTTTTCCATACTAAGGTGCATGTTACAGCCTGTGTTCCTACTTACACTTATTGCTGCCTGTTCTTGCCTTTTTCTAAACAAAGAACATCTTTATTAAATTAGCACTTATGACACAGGCAATCATACATTTATATAAAAGAAAACAAACCATATTGACGTAATCTTAGTTGCAAGCATTATACATTACAAACCATACTGACATAATTTTAGTTGCAAACATTATATATCACTTATAATCTACCCAAGCACTGGCAGTCAGACATCACATAGCTCATTCAAATCCTGCCTTCTTTTAAACCTCATTCCTCTCCTATATATATTGTTACAATTCCCATTTTTTTTTCAAATGTAACTTGCTCCTACCCTTTTCGAAAGATCCCAATTCCAGTTGTTTTATCTCTGTTAATATATTCAGTGCTTCTAGTACCATTGGTTTAAACTTTGATTTCCATTTTCTAGTAGTTGCTGTTTTGGCAGCTACCATAATTAGACTCAGCAAGGTCTTACTGTGTCTAGCAATTCTGATTCTGTATCACAGCTCAAATAAATAATTTCCCTAGATATGCCAATTTGCTCACCCAGTATCTCTGATAGAGTAGTCTGCAGGGAATCTTTAAAGTCTGCCAATTCATTATACTTCCAGAAAATATATTCCCAATTATCGCTTTCTTCCTTATCATGCCCCCAACATTTGCTGTCTACCTGAGTAAAAATTCTCTGGGGTCTACTTGGAGTGTAAAAATACCTATAAAAACATTTCCAATCAAAAATTCTAAATCTTCTAGATTTTGTTGTATATTTGGGAGATATACATATATCCTCCTGTTGTTTCTTTATGAATTGTTTATCCAATCTCTCTCCCAATCCTTTCTAACCTCATCTGATTGATTCTTATAGTTATTATGCAATATTTTATATGCTCCACTAATTATTCATTTTTTAACAGCAGCTTCTGTTCTAGATTCTACTAAAAACTCTACCAGCTCTGTTTTTTTGTTTTCCAACTTGCTATATCTCTATTACTTTCTCTTTGCCTATACTCTGATATCAATCCTAGATATGGAAGGCAATCTCTAACCTGCAGTCCAAATAAATTCTTGGCATCTTCCCATTCTATTACATTTCCCTCTCTAGTTATTTCCTCCCAATACCTTGGTTCCTTTGCCAGTTTTCTCCAATAAAGTTCACCCTCCCTCTTGCCTATTGTCTGTATCACTATTTGCAGTCTTCCCTATTGGCAGAATCTCTTTTCTCCATTCCCGTGTTGGCTTAGTTTTTAGAATACTTTCTGCTACTTTATAAATATAATATTCAGTATGATTATTGTTATTCTTCTTAAAGGTCTGCATTCAAAATCTCAATCTCTCCTTGTTTCTTGAGCTTCCCTCCTGTTTCATCATCCCTTTCCACTTTGAATCATAGGTTTCTACTTGTGCTATGTATAGGAGGCTTAACTGTGTAGCTCTGAAATACCCCTTCAAATTAGGTAATCCCTATCTGCCTTGTTCTATTGGAAGAATCAGCTTATTACACTTGACTCTTGCCATCTTTCCCTCCCAGATAAAATACTTCTGCTCTTTATTAATTGTTATCCACAACTTTTCCTCTGGTTGATAAAAATATGCCTGACCTGTGTATAAGACTAAAGTGACTAAAAACATTTTAACTGCCTGCATCTTGATATCCATAGCCATATAACAGAGCTTCCAATTTCTGAGTCTTTGTGTTAGCTTTTATTTAGTTTTTTCTCATATATCCTTAGCTGCCACACTGGAAAAATTTTAAACCATACTCCTAAGTGCTTCATTTTATCATGTCCCCATAAATACGGATATTGCTGAATCAATTATTGTGTGGGTACATAATTTGCCGCTATTCCCTTTGTTTTAGCCTGATTTATTTTGTGGGCAGGAGCAAGTGTCTCATTTTTATTTCATTATCCTGTGTTTTTATTTTAGTTATTATTGGTGCATAATCTAAAAGTTATTGGGTGCAGATCAAGAACTTCAATTAGATGCACACATTCCTGTGAAATGTAAATTCTGTCTAGCCTAGCCCAGTTTTTATATCTTGGGGAATAATATGTAAATTCACTCCAAACTCTTGTTACTGAATTCACATCTTCTATGCCAAATATTTTCATAAATGTCTTCAAAAATATACCCTCTTTTAATATACTTTCCCTTCTGGGGCCCCCAGACACATCTTCACTGTTGCAAATCACATTCTTGTCTCTACCTATAAGTAATATTCCTTGATAAAAATTGATTATTTCTCCCAGGATTTTCTTAAGCTCCATTATAGCAGTTTTAGGTGGAATATAAATACATGCCAGTGTAATCCTCCTCCTCCCTTGCTAGTAGCCCCTTAGCACTGCACATCTTCCATTATTATCTTTTTGATTCTCTTCTATCAGTACTGGAGCTCCTCTTGAAATTAATATAAGTACTTCTCTTTTTCTTTGTCTCAGTTATTCCACTGAATAACCATCCCGAAAACCATTCTTTATCAAATTCACATGTTCAGTTCTTTCTAAGTGTGTCACCTGTAACATAACTATTTGCACTCTGCATTTTAAATATACTATACTACTCTTTTTTTTTGTATTTATTTGTGAGACCATTGACATTTAAAGACATTACATAAAGCATCATTGTATTAAAAAGTTATTATTCCCACCTTTTATTTATAACACCTTTTTGTTAAATGTCCAGTTCCAGCTTTGTGTTTCATGCATACCCTGTTTGACTGGTTGAACTTTTATACAGTTGTTTCTTGTCATATCTATTTGAGCCTATGTCACATCTTACAAAACTTTTTTTTTTTTTTGAAAGCCCTCAAACAAAAAACAAACACATCCCTAATACCCTCCCCAAAACCTAACTTGATACTAATACACAAAACTATGTACATCTTCAAATATTGAAGTTTTACCCTCTTAATAGGAACAAAAGTCCCAAACTGCCAGCCATACTCACAAACCTGACTTAACCTAAAAGAAAGGTCAAACAGGCTAAGATGCATGGTGCAGCCTGTGTTTCTACTAAGTGCTAATTGGTTTTTGACTTTTCTTTATACCTCTCCCAGCTGGGAAAACTCCTGAATGCTTTCAGAAAACATTATCTCCTAGACAATTTCTTTTTTTTTTCCTTAGCCAATCACTCTCCACCAAACTGTAGCCAGTTTATTTTCATCAGATGGTCTCCATGGAGACATGAGAACCAGGCAGCCAGTTTCTCTTTATCAGATTCTTTCCATGGAAAATGAAGACCAGCTGCAGAATAGCTATTGAGCATACATGTATTTGCTAGAAAAAAAGCTTCATAATATTAAACGTTCTTTTTTATTTACTTGCTCTTTCTTAAAACTTGTTATTAAATCAATCTAAAGTCCTTAATCTAATCATTCCCCCATGCAAGAATGAAAAAAAGCACTTTCATTTTTCTTTTGTCATTCTTTTTTAACCATTTTTTTCTTTTTCTTTTTTACATTGCAGTGCCTGCATTTCTTAAAACTGAACAAGAAGAAAGAGAGAAAAAAGGAGAAAGACAAAAATGAACATCAGCACCTGTTTACAATCTCCATTACACTTAAAAAATAACTGAAAAAGTTGCTTTATAGCATGTAAAGAAAAACACACACCACAAAAACAGTACTATTTAAGAAAAAAAATATTTACTTACAATTAACATTCTCTCTCCTCTTCCCCTCTCCAAAGCACTTTTTCGAACATTAATGACATGACGTAGGGCATATGCTTTAGAGTCCCCCACAAGTTGAGCAGATTCTGAAAAAGTCCAATATTTCCAGATTTTCTTGTTCTGTCATATTTCACAAATATAATTATTGCATTATAATCCCACATTAAGTTACTGTTTTTATTACTGTTCATCTCCAAAATCCTGTCTCTGCTTCATTTCCAACATACTCTGGATTCTTCTAGTCAACTCTCATGCTCCTTTCCTTCTCTCCATCATTTTCCGTTGAAAGATTTGAAAAGGTTTCACAAGTACATTCTCTCTGTAGTCTTTATTATCAGAAAAACAAAAAGCAGAATATTCTGTTTCACAGCTTACATTTTATTGGACACACTTTTGTATTTCCTACTTAGCATGTACTTCATCAAAAATTATTTTGTCCCTCCAGGGAAAAATACCTTGAAGACAGCTGGGTGCAGCAGTTTGAATCTCACACCTGCATCTTGACATTCCCTGAATACTGGAATAAATCTGCTCCTCTTCTATCTGGTGTACAATGAGTAATCATTCTCCACAAATACTCTGCCGTTTCCCACTTTTAGAACTTCGTCCTTCTGCCACAGTTTTGCCAGAATCAACTCCTTCTGCTGGTAGGATTGCATCCTTACTATTAAAGGTCTAGGTTGCTTTCTTATACCCAAGTTTGGAGCATACACATGATGTACCCTTTCAACTAACAACTCCTGCTGTGGAATACCATTCCTGTTGCTTATTTGTGCATTCATAAAATTAATGCAGTCTGTTCCTTCCAGGAAGCTGTAAATCTCAGATTTTCCCTATGTGCTCTGTCCTTTAATTCTAGTATTTTTGAAACATCTCTTCCTGAGCAGTCTCATATTCAGACAGCCTATTCTTCATTTTGACCTCTGATTTTTGCAGCTTCAACACCTCATCTGAAAATCTGTTTAAAGCTTCTTCCATTTTTTCAGCCTTTTGTTGTTTATGTTGATATAGTCCATCAGTGTTTTGTTTATTTTAACCAAGTCTGTGTGCATTTGTCTTATATCTTCCTTTAGGTTACTGGAAGTGATATCTGGAGGTTGCATTGCTTTTTGCTGAATGGCTGCAGAACTTGTACCAGTCAGTGCTTCTTCTTCACTTTTTGTAGCAGATTTTTTTCCAACTGTAAGCTCTATCCCTTTATTCACTGTCTTATAGACTTTTGAATGGAAATCTCTGTCTTACTTACCTCACCATTAGGAACCTGATTGTCCTGTATCCCGTTTTTTTTCCTTAATAGGTTCATAGGTAAGTATTAGGCTAATGGCCAGTGGGGCTTTGTAAGCCCAACCATACATCCCAAATCTCTGACAAGTTCTGGCACCCGTAGTAAATGTGAGCAGTGGCTCAAGAGATGAAACATCGAAAAGCAGGGGCCTGGAAGATGAACAATTTACAGGCTGCCTGTGTCCATTAGAATCATAGGTGCCAAGCCAGGGATGAAGTTTCTGTTCCCCATCCAGTTGTCCAAGTTATGTTTGATTTGATTTAGGAAGGAATTCTGCTTCACATGGATGGACAGCCTGTCCCAGAGAAGGGGTAGTATCTGGGACACATACTTGCCTCTCCAGCAGGTCCTATTCATATCGCAGGTAAGGTTTAAGTCTTTAGAATTGGTAATTCTGGTGTTGTTTGTTTTGTGAATATGTAGGGGGTGCATCAGAGTGGCATCCAGCAATGCCTTTTTTGCCAGGCCTAGATCTCCCTTCAACAACCTGTATGAGACAAAATACAGGGAAATGGCTATGAGGCAGCCTGCATAGGACATGTTATTTATGCACTGAATTCTTTTAGTAAGGAACTTCTCTGTATGTTCCAGTTGTTGGATGTGCCTGGGTAGGTACATACCAAAGGGGGCATTGACAGGCCTAGTGAATGATGAATACAGTGGATCAGTAGCCTCCTTGGACCTAAATGCCATACTTCTGTTTCTAAGTTGCAAAAAATAGAATAATTTCCTTACCACTGTAGATACATGATGGTCAAAGGTTAGATTAATTTCTATGTGTGTCCCCATGTCCCTGACTAATGTGTTGACTCTTAGAGGTGCATTGTCAATATGACAGTTACTGGTGTGGCTGACTTCCTGAAGGATACTGTTAAGCATTTTCTGGCATTTAGTTTTAGTCAATGACCCTGACACCAGTTATTTGTTTGTGTGAGCCTTTTTTCTTGAACATTAGCATCAGAGGGGGAGTCTATGACTGATCCTAATTTGAAGTTGTCTGCAAATTTGGATAGCCAGAGGCCATTGACATTGGCTTTGACTTCAAAGAAGTAGATTAAGAATGATCTCTGAGGGACTCTCCTGTTGATTGTTCTCTTTGTAGAGGTGGACTCCTAAATTCTAATTTCCCGGGTCCTTTCTGAATATCCATAGGGTGACATAATGGTTTACATGTAACCTGTTTAGTTAATCAACAATGCCTTAGTGGGTTCTTGTGTCAAATGCCTTGGCCAGGTCAAGGTAGTTAGTTTGAACCATTTTGCCCTTTTCCACTGCTTTGGTGACTTTCTCAAAGAATTCCACCAACTGAGTAGGCATGACCTGCAATTGATGAAACCAAACTGGGTTGGGTCTAGTGTCTGGAAGTTTTATATAGTATTACTGATAATCTCCTTGACAATTCCTTCCATAGCTTTGCATATGAGACTAGTGAGACTTATGGGTCTGTAGTTTCCATGGTTTGTAGATGGCCCAACTTTGTGCAGAGGGATAACGGTTGCTGTTCTCCATTCGTGGGGCACTAAGCCTGTTTGGAGGCTATGGTTAAACAGTGATTCCAGTGGGTCTGATAGTTCATACTTCATGCTATTTAGAAGGCAGCCTTGGATATTGTCAGGCCCACTGATGCAGTGAACATGACCTACACAGAGCACTGAGGACCTGTTCTCTAGTGATAGTAGGGAGAGATAAGTCCAGTAGCTCCACTAGTACTAGGACCAGGAACCTAAATCTACACCATCAGATAAATAAAACTCTGTGAAGTGATATTTTTGTAACCCAGAGTCTCCCGAACTTCTGGAATAAACATCTCCTGCATATTAAGCAGTGTGACTAACTATCCTTCTTTAAACATAAGCTAGATGACTGGATGGGTATCCACAAGCTTACTCCAGGACTGACAGGTATGTCTTCCTGGAGAAAGTAGCTGCTGCCTTATGGAGGGTATTGACAAGGTGGGAATATTATAAAACTCAGTTTGAAATACCTATATATCCATGAATCTATAAGTATACTTATTGCATTAAAGTGTATATTCTTTTTTTAAATAAACTGTATTTTTGAGACAAAGGATATTAACGTCTTCATAAATAACAATTATCCACAATGCAAAAGTCAGAAAACAGAAGACTTGAGCATGAGTAGGAAAACATATAATGTCTAGTCCACACAATATATAGTCTAATGGACAAATGGAGAAAACTATCCAAACAGTGAAAGACTTTATGAGAAACAGCAGTAGCTGCATTTATGAGGACTGTCATCTCACCATTTTGAAATCTAGGAAGACACCAGTGTATGGACTCATCATCTCATTGGTTTATTAGTTAATGAGGAGAAGACTGATAAACAATGTACATTCTTTGTTACTGATATTTGAAAATCAATACAAAGTAAAAGATACTGCAATGAAATCAGATAAAACTGAAAACTCCTATGTGTATAAAAGAAATGGGAGCTAAAGCGAAAGAAAAAAAGAAAGAAAGAAATTTGAAACTTTGCATCTTGAAGCTCAGGTAGCTGACCAAGCAACCAAATAGTGGTACCCCTATATAATTTGTGGGGAAAAGCAGAACAGGTCATCCTGCCTGGATTCCAACTTCAAGGGAACACTGAACCTCAAAAAAAATTAGTTTGAAGCTTGACAAACTGTCATTGAGCGATTGCAATTGCTTATAGTCAGCTAGTAAACTCACTGACAAACTATTCTGTTTTTGTAACGGTGGTTTACAATCTGCCCAACTTGAAAATGAAAAGAAAAAGAGCGTTTTGACAGTTTACATCTTTCTATAAGTGATCTTGAAGATTATTGAGAGCTTGTAAACTGTTAAACTGTTCTTTTTAATGGAGCAACAAATTATTAAGCTAAAATCTCATCACAACCTTAAAATGGTTGACATTTTACAGATGTCATTATCACAGTTATTTATAGACAGTCTGGAGGGACACGTGAGAGTGCTACCCATAGCACCAAATGATCCTGCTACAGCCCTGGTAAAGATGAAAAGCTGTATAGAAGGCATGACAACATTTATATAAGAAACTACACTGAAGTCGAAGGGAGAACATATTGCAGAAAACAGAGACCTCATATCTGTGATTGTTCAAGTGTCATAGGAAGAGGCTGCCCTCATTGTGTCTACAAGTAATGTTGTATTGCATCAAGAATTATCCCAAAAGGATGATCAGATGAACACTCCAGAGTGATCATTCCTGTTAAATATGTAGAAAACTACCAAGGAAACCAGGTAGATATAGGGAAAGTTTGAATGCTGGGTACAATACTGCAAAGATGCATTTAGTTATTGAAAACTAGCCCATTACTTGCTTGGTGTAAAGTTAAGGAAAATTTAGGTGATCGGTGTAATGTTCATAGGTTCATAGGTAGGTACTAGGCTATCTGCCTGAAGGCATTTATAAGCCTAGCCGGAATGTGTTGGTTTGTGCCGCCCCTTAGATTAGTTATTTGTGCCTCTGTCCAGCAGAGCCATTGAAGTGATCCCTGGGGTAAACTTTCTGTTTCCCATCCACTCGTCAAGGTTTCTCTTGAAGAGAGTTAGCGAGGAGCTCTGCCTAATGTAGATTGGAATCTTGTTCCAGAGCATGGGAAGTCTCTGGGACAGGACTCTATCCCTCCAGCATGTCCTATTTATTGTTGTGGTGAGGTTTAGATCCCTGGAGCGTGTGGCTTGAGGGGATATGGTTTTCTTTAGTTGAAGCATGTCCATCAATTTTGGGTTGGACATGGCCTTGTATGTCAGGCAGAGATCACCTCTGAATAGGCGGTATGCAACCAAGTACAGCTGGAGTTTCTTCAGTCGAGCTGCCTATGGCATCTGCTTGAGGCCAGTAATCCTCTTGGTGAGGCACTGCTGTGGTTTTTCCAGTTGTTGCAGGTGTCTTGTAAGGTACATCCCAAATGGGGCATTGTACTCTATGATGAGTCTGATGAGTGATGCGTAGAGGGGCCCAATGGCCTCTTTTGATCTGGATACAAACCCTTTTGTGATTAGGTGGGCCACATAGAAGGATTTTCTAACCACCTTGGCAATGTGATTATCAAAGGAGAGGTTACTATCTACTTGGGTCCCCAGATCCTTTATTACGTCTTCCATATTTAGGGGGCTACCACCTATGTGGCAGTTTGTGGATACTTTGGTTTTTCCAAAGGGGATGACTATGCACTTTTTGGCATTTAGCTTGAGGCCATGGTTTTGACACCAGGTATCTGTCTCAGTGAGACTCTTTTGTAGGATGTCTGTGTCAGCCGGAGAGTCAATTATAGCCCCTAGTTTGCAGTCGTCTGTGAACTTGGTCAGCCATAGTCCTCCTATGCTTGCCTGTACCTCTGAGAAGTATATGCCGAACAGGAGGGGTCCTAGGACTGAGCCCTGGGGAACGCCACTTGTAACCGGTTTAGAGTCAGACATAGCTCCCGCAACTCTTACCATGTGGGTTCTGTCCATGAGCCAGTTGGCAACCCATCTCATGATGTAGGGGTTTATGTTCAGGCTGGTGAGCTTGTCTATAATACCTGAGTAGGGAATGGTGTCAAAGGCCTTTGCGAGGTCTAGGTAGGCTGTGTGGACCACCTTTCCCTCGTCTATAGCCTTGGTAACTGTCTCAAAGAAGTCCACCAGGTTTAGGAGGCATGATCTGCCCTTATCAAAGCCAAACTGGGTAGGGTCCAGTGTTTGGAGGTTCCCAATGTCTCTGTTAATGAGATCCATGATGATGCACTCCATAGCTTTGCAGACCAAGCTAGTCAGGCTTATAGGATGATAGTTCCCAGGGTCCGTTGTGGCTCCACCTTTGTGGAGCGGAATAACCATTGCTGTGCGCCACTCTGTGGGCATGTAGCCTGTGGAGAGGCTGAGTTTAAACAGTGTGTTTAGATGAGGGGTTAGTTCTTCTTTGAGCTCCTGTAGGACACAGCCTGAGACACCGTCCAGTCCCATTGATGCTGTGTTTTTGGCTTTGGAGAGGGCTGTTTTAACCTGAGTGTCTGTGATTTCAGGGGCACTACATTCTTCTGGTATAGTTATGGGCCCTTTTGAGGGTGAGAGGGGGGGGGTGAAGTTTGCACTGAACCTGTCTGCCAGGATGTTGACTATATTGGTCGGTTCAGTGTATTTTGTGCCATTCTGCCCTAACTCCGAGCAGATCTGAGAATTGCCACTTAGATTCTTGACATAGCTAAAGAATGCCTTATGGTTATCTTTGGAGTCCATGGCAATTTTTCTTTCGAAGCTATCTTTGGATGATTTTATGAGGGAACTTAGTTTCTTGCTGATACTGATCAGGGATGTCTTCTCTTCTTGGGATTTTACTCTTTTCTGTACTAGTTTCCTCCTTCTATTGTATAGCTTGTTTATGGCTGGGGTCCACCAGACTGGTTTCCTTTTCTTGGAGGAGTGAGTCCTGGTTTTGTTTGGGATAGCACGATCCATGCATTCTTGTAGGTGCCCGTAGAGTGCATTAGTAAAGGATTTTGCAGCTTGGACAGCGTTATCCTTTAGCACGGAGGCTTTAAAACTTCCCACCTCGGTCTTAAGTAACGTGAAATTTGCTTTTGAAAAGTTTTTCATGGTGGTTTCTTTGACTGGGTGTGGTGGCGGAATATGGATATCCAGAGTGATTCGTTTATGGTCAGATCTAACCAGCAAGGGGTCGACCTCTGCTGTGGAACAACGGTCGCCCATGTTGGTGATGACCAGGTCCAATATGTTGTCACCTCTGGTGGGGGTGTTGACCAGTTGATCCAGGGCATTTGAGTTTATAAATTCTAGGAAATGTTGGGCAAGGGAGTATGTACTTGAGTAGTTCTCCCAGTTAATGTTTGGGTAATTGAAATCACCCAATATCAGGGTGTTTGGTAGGACCTTTATGTTTTCCAGTGTTTCCAGGAATGCAGAGTGGGGGTCCTGGGACATGGTGGGTGATCTGTAGCAAGCTATAATTTGAATAGCAGTTTTGCCCATTGTTAGTTGCACGTGGATGATCTCTGAAGCATCATGCTGTGCCACTAACCTGGAGGTGTGGGTATCCTTGATGAATATGGATACTCCCCCACCTTTTGTATTTCGGTCCGGGTTTTGTGGCCAAAATGTATGGTATGAGTTGTAGCCTGGTAGTGCTGGGATGCTCTATGGAGCCTTAAGCCAGGTCTCTGTTACTGCACATATATCGATTTTCTTCATACTGAGGAGTGCATCGAGTGCATGTATTTTGAGGTTTAGGCTTCTGGCATTAAGTGGCATTACCGTCAGTTTTTTGTTACTTGTGCTATTTATGGCGGTGGGTTTGTCTTTTGAGCCTTGCCTAAAAAAGGCACTATGGGGTTGGTAAGAGCCTTGGCCAGTATTTGAAAGCCTAAGGGTGACAGGTGCATGCCGTCTCTAGCAAAGCAGCATGGCTCGTCGAGCATGTCATCCCAGGCTGACACACACTGGATCCCCTTTGAATGACACCAGAAGCTTAGCCAATTGTTGAAATTGATCATTTTTTCTCTATACCGTGGTATCATTCGTGGTGAGAGCTGGATGCTACTCAGAGTCAGGGTCATACCGGCCAGGGCTACGTGATCAGAGGGCTCCTCCATGTCTCTTTTCATGTAGTCCAGGGAGATATGGCTCAGGTCACTCACACCAACATGAACAATGACAGAGTCACATTTGTACTTGTTCTGGAGTGACCTGAGTGCTTGTGTTATGTGGCGATCCTGGCACCCGACAGGCAGCTAACAGTAACCTTCTCCTTGTTCAGCCTAGTGAGTGGGACGTCAGTGTGCCTGACTATAGAGTCACCTATTGCTAGTGTGTTGGGTATGTTATTTTGCCATAAGGGCTGTGATTGCGTGGCACACTGGTTTTGTGAAGTATGTGTTTCACGGTTAGTGTTGGGGGGGTGGAGTTTGCTTGGATGTCTGCTCTGGAGGTCTCTGTTGCTTTTGCAGATTTTTATTTAGAGCCTCCGAGTATGTTTTCATGTATTTATGTGTGTTTTTTGCCGGTGCTGGTTTCATAGGTCTATGTAAGACTGGTGGTGTGATGCAAGTAATTCCCTTCTCCTCTTGACTGCCTGGTCCAATCTTGGGTTGAGAGAGCTTAGCTTCCAGTTTGGCTGTATAATTGCATCTCTCGCATGTATTAGTGTTTGGTGGAAGGAGGAGAGGGTTGTCTGTGTACATGAGGCAACTGTAACATTGCCTCAAAATGCACAGATACACCAGTTGGACCAGAGAGTACACCTGAAACTGCCCTTTGGACATGCCTGGATAGGTACAGTGAAATGTTTTACTGAATGGCTGGTAAGGTGGAATAGAGAGCCTTGTTCTTCTCTACGGTATAGGGGGGTCTAGTGCTAAGGTTTATTAGTGCTTGCTATGAGTTTTGAGCAAGTGCCGGCATGAGAAGTGAATGGTTTGAGTGCATAAGTTGAAAGTTTGTCTAGTTCCAAGGGAAATATTGAAGAGTAGACTTTGTGGAGCCGGGAATAGTTATACCCTAGCTAACCGGCGCTGCTCGGCGCACAAAACCTTGCAAATGCGGGTTTTATAGCAAGGAAATGATAGAGATAGAAATTAGCCCAAAATGGCCAATAAACTACTAATTTCTGGGCTGAAACCACTCCTCCAGGGACAGATAGGCTGCTCAAAGCTCCCTCTCTCACAGTGAACAGAGAAACGTCCTTCTATCCAAGTAAGGTATGGTGGGCAAACACAGAAACTTGTAACACAGCCCTGAATTCAGCACTAACCTGAAAACTGGACTATACTAGCTTAGAAAGGTGGGAAAACAAGTATGTTTTTTTGTTTTTTTTTGGTTTTTTTCCAGAAAATAAAGCAGATACAATAAAAAAAAAACACTTTAAATGCACAGAAATGACTATCACGCTTGAGTGTGTAGCCTACAACAGTTAATCTTCATTCACTGCATTCACTGTAATCAGTGAATGCTACCTCACAGAATATTTATAAAACAATTAAATTTTATATCTAGAAAAAGAAGGCTGTAGCTTATAGGGGTATATATCTTTAAATATACTAATATCAGGTTACAGAAACTACTTGTCATGTGATACATTTCTTTCTAGAAACAGTGTAAAGACATCATAGATGCCATTTACATATCTGGAGTATATGTGTTACTTATTGAGACTAGTGACGAGCATACAAATATATCTAGCTCTTCAAATAATGCCATAGCATTCAAAAAAGTTAGCTCTCCGCTTAAAAAATACCCTTCCCTGTGAGGCATAAGTAAGCGCCATGTGTCATTTTGAAGAAGTGCCATTATGACCCTCATCATAATTCTACATAGAATACTGAGCATGTCATGTTTTGAAGTTTTTATTGACACAAAGGGTGATTAATCTTAATAATTCAAATAGTTTAGTCACAAAACAGAAGATAGCTGCCAAATTTTAAGATAAACTGGACAACTTATATGTATACATGGGTTTATTAAAAATATGAGAATTAGTTGACAACTAGCTGCATAGCAGACCAGCTTGATATGTGTTTGTTTTCTTCACTTGCACACCAAACATAATTGTCTACAAACCATATCCCTTGCTACCCCATTTTCTATCTTCAGTTTCTTGTGAAGAAAAAAAATTATAACTGATTCCTTAAAAACAATGAACGTATGAAATTGTGGGTTAACATAGTGCCCACTGCAGAAACATGGAGTTTCAGGTCATGATGGGTGCAAGAGAGACTTAAGCCGAATCCATTACCAGATTATCAACTGCTTCATAACTGAAACCAGAAGAAATTCATTTTGTATGTATTACACAGAAAGGGCATGTCTACAATATCATGCTAGGAAAAAAAATACACAGCACGCTGCATCATGGGATGGATGAAGAACATTCAGTGCGCTTTCATCTTTCACTCCCCTTTCAATGCAGAACATTTTTCCACATACAGGTGTAGTACAGGCTCATGCTATGCCATACACTGTGATATATTCCTAGGGTTTGACACAAATCCAATTTGCAGACCTAATTTTGCCTATCTTTGTTGATGGTTCACTTGAGTATTGGATGAAGTTTGAAGAATATTTTGAAATTCTACCAAAAATGATGCTTTAAAACCATTTAAAATGCAGTGATTAGAACTTCAAAAGACAAATCCTAGAAGGTATGCACAGTTTGAAGGCTGGTCATTGCAGGAGCGGCCTTAGGTCAACTGGTGCCCTAGGCAAAAGGGCTCCACGGCTCCCCCCACTACGCTACCCAGTGCCCCCATCTTGGTCTACTTACACCAAATAAATACTGGAAAAGCGCCCCTACTAGAGCAGCACCCTAGGCGACTGCCTAGTTGGCCTATGCCTAAGGCTGTCTATGAGTCATTGAAACCTGATTCATGGAGTAACTTCCAGAAATATTCTTTCATCCAAATACACTTCTATTCCCCTTCCCCAAAAACACACATTTTCTGCTGACTGCGAACCATCCAGCCTTGTACCCCCATCCCTTTGTGACAATCGTCTTGTCCCAGTCTAGGCAATAAGTCTCCCCTCCTTGTTTTCTGATTTCTATTCTGATCTAGTGGACAGTCATTCATTGCTGCCCCCATGACTAAAAATATAAAATATGTATATAGATATATATATATATATATATATATATATATATATATATATATATATATATATATATATATATGGCTGGAGTGCCTTCTGTGTGGAGTCTTCATGTCCTCCCCGTGGTCGAATAGCCTCTGAAAGACATGCATGAATGGGCGTGCCTTCTCTGAAGGTTGGGCGTCGGGCTGGCAACTCGGCACCATAAAAATGGACTGCCAATCATTAGCGGACCGGAGTTCCGCTGTGGCGACCCCTAAATGGGAAAAGCCGAAAAGACAAACGTGTGTGTGTGTGTGTGTGTGTGTGTGTGTGTGTGTGTGTATATATATATATATATATACACACACACACACACACACACACACACACACACACATACACATACATACAGAGAGATAGAGGCATTTTCTCCTGCTGCAGTGCGGATTCCCAGCTACAACCTATATCCCTTGCTGCTACAGCTCCCAGCTGACTGACTAACTTAAATATTGACCATTATTTTACATTTGCACTATTTATGTGTGTGTGTGTGTGTGTGTGTGTGTGTGTGTGTGTGTGTGTGTGTGTGTGTGTGTGTGTGTGTGTGTCACTGTCTATCTGCCTGTCTGTACATCTATCTGTTTACCAGTCTGTCTATTCATACGCATCTGCCTGCATCACACCAAACTCTTGCTCCAGTGTTTCTATGTAAAGATTTAATTCATGGTTAAACCACTGGGATAGACAGTGAACCAGAAACTCTCTTCCTTTGCAGGCTTCATAACCTTCTTCTCTTCTGATATCTTCTATGGTACTCCTTAAGCTTTCAGTTATTAGTTACCTACATATTCCCAAACAGTGAGTGTTTCAATGAAGCATTCTCCTGTAGTGAGCTAATATATGAATTGTATAGTGTAACTCACTTGACTGGGCTGTGCTCTATTACTGTCAACATCTAAATGTCCACAGCAGCTGAGAGATTTCTCATCATCTTTCTTCACGTTTGAAGAAGCAGTAGCAACTCTAAATGCACAGTTAACTCCAACACTGAGGAAAAACATTTCTAAGCCAGACTCACACCATTTTAAGCCTGTCATGTTATGATTGCAGCGCAAAGAAGTAAATGTTCATAGGGACTTCAGGACAGTCTCTAATGCTTGCTCTTTCATACTGCTAGTCAGCAATTCTTTGATCATCTCTCCTCTCTTTTCCTTCCCTCCTTTTTCCACCTAGGTAATTCTCTAATGCCCTTTAGGTAGATTATTTTCTCTTTCTTTAGTATGTAGTTGCATAAAAGATATAGTAAAACCAAATTGCTAATTATTGTTGTTTTACAGTGATAACTTTATAATAACCAGTTACTCTAACACTCTAACACAGTTATTTCCCAGTGTTGTACAAATCCTTGTAGAAGTATCAGTGCAGTCTTAACTTCCCTGTGGCGTGTTTGTCTACAGTGTCACAAAAAGGTTAGTCAGGCCTGCCATGTAAAACCAGATGGAACAGTGGAATATACATAACTACATTGAATTTTAATGTTTTTGCATATATGGTAGTAGAAGGAAAATAAAAATAATGTTGCTTTTATGCAAATTCCTTACATTTCCATATCTTAACCTAGAATTCATGTTTCATTACTGAGACTGATTATATGCAAAAACAACAGAACAACACACATAAACTGATGATAGATAAGCATTATAAAAACATCTTTGTACTGAGTAATGCAAACCCACTGTCTTCTCACGCAGGTCCTGTGATCCCAAGAGAGGATACAGTACTATACAACAGAACAACACACATAAACTGATGATAGATAAGCATTATAAAAACATCTTTGTACTGAGTAATGCAAACCCACTGTCTTCAGGCAGGTCCTGTGATCCCAAGAGAGGATACAGTTGCCTGTTGACATAAATGCCTGCTGAAATCACAAAGATAGGATGGCTAGCTCTGTGACACATATGTTTGCATAACCTGTTCAACTCCATATTGCCAGTGACATTTACATAGGTTCATAGGTAGGTACTAGGCTATCGGCCCTAGGGCTTATACAAGCCCAGCCAAAAAGGTACCCTGGCTTTTGCCACCCAAGAAAATTATTTTTCTGTACCAGTGTCGAGCAGAACCACATAATCCATACCTTAAAGGAATTTTTGGACTGTGCACAGATTTTACAATTTTAAGATACTTCTATAAAAAATGATGCTTTATATTACATGTATTTGAATACTCAGATCTCAATACTAATGTTTCAGATATTTCTATACAAAAATGATGCTTTATATTACAGGTATTTGAATACTCAGATCTCAATACTAATGTTTCAGATATTTCTATACAAAAATGATGCTTTATATTACAGGTATTTGAATACTCAGATCTCAATACTAATGTTTCAGATATTTCTATACAAAAATGATGCTTTATATTACAGGTATTTGCATACTCATATCTCAATACTAATTTCCTTCTCAGTATCCCAAGATGCATTAAATTAATAAGAAATGTAATAAAATACAAATCTCCATTTATCTATGCTGTACAGAACATTAGTAACTTAGAATTTGTTCAAAAATTCTTTACAAAAATGAGTTAGTTATGAGATTGCTTGAATTAAACTATTTGGATTTAGAAATTGTATTTATATTCAGTCAGGAACAGACTGCAACAAAGTGATAACTGCAATACAGAAAAGAAAGTTTTGTACATTAGCACCACCACGGAGATATATATTTAGCTGCTGGAATGTTTTGTGTAGCTTTTGCCTCGTCAAATAACCATTAGTCTCTCTCTTTGTCAATCAGTCCATTCATTTCCTCACCAGGCAACAGCCAATTAAGAGGGGTTGTCATCCAGGTAGCCATCAAGGGTGATTCAAACTTTATTTAATTTTCTACCTGGCCCTATTGTGCACACACTCAGTGATGTGTAAGAGAGGGGTGTACAATAGGTTGTTCATGAACAGAAGCCCCTCACTTCCATAAGGGATATTCCTCCAAGCAGTTCTGCCTTCCCTTCCCCCCTACATACAGCATGAGCATTGGTTTCTCCAGTCTCCACAGTAGATTCTACACCATCTTTTGAGCCACCAATATGTGCAAACCCCTCCCTCCCCCCAGGAGAGGGGAGTAGGCCAAACCCCTCACTGCTCCTCCTCCTCCCTCTTGCCTTTATCCTTCAGTGCTGGGGGTCACTAATCAGATCTGCTCACCAGGCTCTCAGTCAGTGCTCCAGGTGAATGTGAGAATATTTAATACTGCTAATTTTAAATGAATGCATTTCCAATATTTGGCTAGTTTATAGTACAAATTACTTTTATGCATTACACTGGCTCCTAATAAAAGTTATTTTAACAGAGCTCTGGATTTGTTTATGAATATTAATAAATATGCAGCTAGATGCATAGGACACTGATGGTTTGATGACCTTGTTTTAGTATCTAGAGCTTGTACTTGAATAAATTATAATACTATTACAATGTAGCACTTAATTGTATATAGAATGATGAGCCTGGCATAATGGCTAAGGTCTTGTCTCACATGCACAAGGTACCACTGGACAATGCCTGTCTGGAGTTTGCATGTTCTCCCTGTATCTCTGTGGGGTTTCTCCCACCTCTGAAAAACATGCTGAGAATTTGTGTCTCAAACTCACCAAAATAATTGAGTTGTGGGCAGCAGCACAGACTCTACATGGTGCCCTATAGGGGGAAGAGTTATATAAACCAACCACTTTGGGCATCTACTGTGGTGCGCAGTATCTTCGTGATAGGAGATCACAGATCACAAACTGCATGCCATGGCAGTGCTAGCCACTTGAAAGTGTAAACTATGACTGTAGGTGATTCAGTCGTGTTGACTAATGTCACCAAATGGGCATGGGTATTTTTCAGTGATAAGTGGGTTGAGGACCTGGCCTACTCCAACCTACACCAGGGACCCATGCTAATGGTGAAAGAGGTGCATGTGGTCCTATTGACTACTGTGTGCCATCCATAAAGCAAAGCAGCCCTGGGTCAATAAGCTACTGACCAGCTGGTGTCCTGCTGTCCAGATTGGGTTAAAACCAATTAACCTGAAAACAAGAACTAAGAATTGCTACACTCAATATAGGTTCATTGACAGTACACAGCATGGAAGTGGGTGATATGATGGTAAGGAGGAAGCTGGGCATCCTATGTATCCAGGAGACAAGATGAAAGGGCAGAGCAGCAAAGCCATTTAGCTTGGGATCCAGAATCTACTACTGAGGAGGAAGATAGGCTAGAAATATTATGGGAACTGTGGTGAGGGAGAGGCTTCAGAAGACATTGAGGGATGTCATCTGAATTAGTGACAGACTCATGGCAATCAGATTCTGGCCTAATGGTTGGGAAGTATTCATAATTTTAGCCTATACCCCACAGCAGAGTTGTGATAGTGAGGAAAAGAGTGCATTCAGACAGCAGTTGCAGAATCTGCTAGATAAAGCAGAACAACATGAACTAGTGTAAAAAGTGCAAATATCAGTACAGACAGAACAGAATATGAGGATTGCCTGGGTCCACATGGGTGAGGCAAAAGGAATAAAGAAAGAGAGGCCATTCTAGACTATTGTTTGGCAAATGGTTTGATAGTAGCCAACACAGGGTTCAAAAAGAGAGACAGCCACAAAATTATATGCAAGAGTGGCCAACATGCAACTCAGGTAGACTTCCTGCTAATAAGAAAAGGGCACTGGAGTAGAATCAGTGATTGCAAAGTCATCCCCAGTAAAACAGTCAGCTCGCAGCATAAACCACTGGTTGTCACAATCAGCTGCAAGTAGTGGTCAGAGAATGCACTAAGATCAACATAGACCAGGTTGAAGACTTGGAAGTTGACTGGAGAGAAAGCAACACAGTTCAAGGAATTACTCTGGCCTCTAGCACCTCAAGAAGAAAAGGAAATAGGTGGAGTCAAAGAAGAAGAATGGCAGTGCCTCAAAGCAGCATGTGTAAGGACTACAGAACAGATATGCTGCTGAGCTAGGTATGGAAATAAGGTACATTAGGAAAGCTGATGGTGGAATGCAGAAGTCCAGGAAGGCATCAAAAGAAAAGAAGGAGTGAGATAGAAAAGATGGGCCAGGCTAGGAAGGATTTCTTTCACCCGATTGAGAAAGAATTATTACAAAATACAGAGGGACTTCATAAAAACATTTTTGATAAATATTCCTCTGACTTTTATTTTATGAAAATGGAGACCATGTTTGACAATATTGCCGCTTATGACAACAAGCTGCAACAGCAAAAAAAGAAAAGGATTGAGCAGGATTTCTTTGATTTAAAAAATGGTATTATTTTTTTATGGCCCAGGGGTAATTGTCTGGAAGATGAAGAAGCTGTTACATCAGGCAAAGAAACAAGATTGGCTACATCTACTGTTTTAATTACCAATGAGGTCTCTGTACCTAAAGGTGCTATTAATTCCACCATGCCTACAGTAAATACAGGTAATCATCTGAATAGCCAACCCAATACATCTGATATGGGAGCATGCCCTAAAGAGGTAGACACGTCCAATAGGAAGTCGGTTTTCCTGGACATCCCAGTCTCAGTCAAACTGCTGAAGACACCCAGAAGAGGAAGGTCTCAGAGTCAAGGACGAAAGTAAATAAAAATATCAGTAGAGCGGAGATAAGGACTTTTAACCAGAGATATGAGATAGGCTCTACTTTCTTGGTGTTTAATTTATAATTGCATGTTTTAACAGATGCACAAATGTCAGTTCTCAGTAATGGTCACTCATTTATTCCTGCTCATTCATCTGTTTTCAGTGACATTATGTTGAATTTTAGATTATTCACAAGAAAGCTCTTACTAAAAACTATTTTTCATACTCAGTCTTCACCGGCAGAGTTACGGAAACCTAGTGTATATGTTCCCCCACCTCACCTACTTACTGAAGCCTTTTTGAGAGTGTGTGTGAATCTGATATGTTTAAATGCTTAAATGAGTCACAACATAAAACATTTTTTTTATAATCTGACTAGCAAGAGCATGAGGCTCTAGCTGAATTATGGAATGATGCTGCCAGCAGACAAAGGTGGAGGTGTGGTCACGTTTGATAGAAACTATTATTTAATGAGCATATGTAATATGTTATCTGATGTCGACACTTACTCTCCAGTCAGCAAATCAGAAGTTAATTCCTTGATACGGTCAGTGGATAGCCTTATCTTATGACTAGACTACTTACCCAGAATGAATATGAGTTTTTATTGGTAGATGAACCACTTATTCCCACTTTATATGGTTGATATAAAGTTAACTAAACCCCCAATGAAACCAAATGTCTCCAGAAGGGGGTGGCTGACTGAGCCATTGTCAGCCTTCATTGAGAAGAAGCTAAGACCAGTCTTGGATAAGTGCCCAAATGTATTGAAAGATATGCAACATTTCTTGTGTGATCTTTATGACAATGTAGAAGATAATGTTTCGATCTCCACCTGTTTGATTGTTACTATGGATTATCAGTCTTTAGAGCCAGGTGTTGAGGGGATAACATCATTTGTAACAGAGAGAAATGAGTACAAAATGATCTGATTAAACTTTTATGTTTTTCTATTGGATTTGATTACTAGCAATGTTTTTGTATTTGAAACAGACTATTCATCCAAAAGTCAGGAGTAGCTATGGGAACACTGTGCACTAATAGCTTGCCAATATGGTAATGGCAAACTGAGAAAGAGAACATATTTTGGGAAATTCCCCCACATTAAATACCATGGGTGCTTTGTGGACGATATGTTTATACTATGGAATGGTTCACAGGAAGTTTTTGATGAATTTATTTGTTATTTGAATGGGTGTACAAGCTTCTTAAGATTCATTGTTGAATGCTCAAGTTTTGAGATCAGTTTTATAGATGTTTGTATCCAGAAGGAAAAGAATGGAATTTTTAATACTAGTCTTTTTTAGGAAACAATCCTGGAAGAATAACATTCTCCTTCATTCAAACAAGCATGCACCCTGTGCATATTTATAAAAATGTTGTAAAGGGACAGTTTATGAGAACTTCAAGGCTGCACAATAAGGATTCCAAAGTCCCCTATGCTTTGGATAGACTTTCTTCTGATTTTTAATGACAGGGGATATAGAATTAATGAGAATGATAGACTTCATTCTGAGGTGTATGATCTCAGAATGAGAAGCGAGAAACCTTACTTTTTTACAATGGACTTGGGTATTTTATGAATCAGCAAATATAGAAAGAACACGGGCTGTATTGACATATTCCAGTAATATTATAATGATCTATGATGTAATCAAGAGGCACTTGTCCATTTATGGGCTGATGATACCATTTATCGGATTGTTGACAACTCCCCTTTGTTCTGCTTCACGAATTCCTTATCATTGAAAAGCCACCTTTGTTATGGGGTGGACATAAAGAAATATCAGATCGTAATCAATCCATGAGGACAGGGACATTTCCTTGCCAGGGATGCAGTATCTGTAGTTACATATTTGATAACAAGTGCTTTGTTTATCCAATGACAGGAAAGAAATATCAGCCGAAGATATATGCTGATTGCAAGAGTTCCGATTTGGTATACCTTTCTATCTGTCAAAAATGTTGTCATTTTTATGTGGGAAAGACCAACCAAACTCTTAAAGAACAGATTTTGGAACACTTGCATGACACTCATAATTGCAAAACCAGTAATGCACTGGCTAAGCACGTGGCCGAGTTTCCTGGTCACTCTTTTAAGTTTATGGTACTTCAGTTGTTCACTAGGAATATGAGGGGTGGTGATGTCAAGAACTTAACTGAGAAGGCCGAGACTAAATGGAATATTGAACTGCGAGCTTGAATGCCGTGGTTCCTTTAAGACCTTTATTGAAAGCCAGGAGACTAGTATATTGACTGCTTTTTCGTGATTTGTTGGTTTTATTATTTAAGAGTTTTAGATTTTCTTGTTTTGTATTGGTCTGAAGAAGAGCTTTTTATCTTGAAAGTGCTTACCATTTATTAACTTTTATGTTTTTAGCTGTGTATGGTCAGATCATTTTTTATTTATTTAGGAAGGAATACTGGTTAGCTAACAAAGAAGTCAAGAAAGGAGTTGCAATAGAAAAAAAACAAGGCATTAGAGGCTCTCTACCAGCTTCTGGAAAGTAAATCAGAAGACGGCACAAAGACAGAAATATAAAGAAGATAGACAGACACACTTCATAAAGGATGCCAGCAACAACCTTCTCACCAGTCCACAGGACATCAAAGGCAGATGAAAGGATTACTTCCAGCAGCTTAAGAATGAAGAAACCCCCACAGAAGCTGTACTGTCACAGACACAGCCTACTAAGAGAGAAGGGGAGGAACCCACCCACCCTAGAAGAAATAAGAATAGCACTAATGAAAATGAAGTCAGGGAAACCAGCAGGCTCAGATGAGGTCACAGCTGAGTGAGATAGGGGAGAAATGGGTCCTGAGAGTACTCCTAGCAGTGTGGAGAGAAAAGCATATCCCAGATGATGGAGAATAAGCATACTCATACCAGTGTACAAGAACAAAGGAGACATTCACAACTGTGGGCAGTACAGAGATGTCATACTCCTGTCACATTGAGCTTAAGTTCTCGATATGGTGATTGATAAACAAATACAAAGAGTAGTAGAAAGTAAGATGGGAGATGAGCAGTTTAGATTCAGATCAGGATCCAAGCACACCTGACCTGATGTTTGCAGGTTGACAGATAGTTGAGAAAAAGCTAGAGATGAGGAAAGAGTCCAACTGGGCATTCCTAGACTTGGAGAAAAAATATGACCGAGTACCAAGAAAGCTGATTTGGGCAGTCCTGCAGTGATTTGAAGTCCTTGAAACACTGGTAGAATTAAGGCAGACTATGTACAAGGACAAAATGAATCAAGTATGAGCAGTGTTCAGTCTCACAGAGGGATTCCCATTGGGTATGGAACTGGGGGTGCACCAGGGTTCATTTCTGAGCCCACTGAGCTGTTCGTAGTGTTGATGGGGTACATTAGCAAATAGGTCAGAGGGGACAGATCAACAAAGTTACTATATGCAGACAACATGGTATTACAGGCAGACTCTGAGCAAGAACTTCGGCAAGTGATAGTGGAATGGAATGCAAAACTGCAGGCACATGGGATGAAACTGGTTACAGGTAAGACAGTTGTAATGGAAGCAAATGGAGTTCAGAAGAAGCTGAGAATTGAGATAGAAGGGAAAGTAGTGGAACAGGTTCATACCTTCAAGTATTTGGGAGGGGTGGTTGAAAAGAAGGGAAGTTTGAATGAGGAAGTCAAAGCTAGAATCAGAGGGGTGGCAGCAACTGGCACAGAGTGTCAGGTGTAGTATATGAAAGAAGGATGCCAAAGAAGCTGAAAAGTAAGGTGTACAAAACAATGGTGCAACCAGTACTACTGTGTGGTACAGAAACCTGGACAGTAAAGGCAGAGCGGTTGAGGAAGACAGAGGTGATGGACATGAAGTGCCTGAGATGGGTGGTAGGATGCACACTGTGGGACAGATGAAGAAATGGGGACAAAAGAGCAGAAGCCAGAGTAGCTCCAATTGCAGGAAAGGTCAAAGAGAGCAGATTATGCTGGTTTGGGCATATGTGCAGAAAAGCAGAAGACAATCTCGTGAAAAAGGTTTGTGACATTCAGGAAGAAGGCAAGAGGAAATGAGGGCATCCAGCAAAGAGGTGGATGTACTGTGTAAGAGAAGACCTGCGACAGTCAGGCATTAGTGTTGAAGAAGGCAGGAGTGTGGCACTGAACAGAGAGAGAGAGGGACAGATGGTGAAAATTGACATAACACCCCAACCCCATGTAGAAAATGGAAAAAAGGAGTTGATGATGATGATGAGTCTGGTTCTGCACACAGAGGAATGGCACTCTTGCTGCAACCCAAGTGAATGGGATTCGATTAGTGGTGCTGACACTGTGGATTATCCATGTAAGGAGAAAGAGAAGTGAAGGGGAAATGGCCTAACTGCTTTTCTTAGGTGTGGGGAGGGTAGCATGCACTCGAGGGCACATGAAGTCAGGCAGGTTCCCTTACTGCAGACTAGGGAAACCACTGCACATGCTTCCAAGGATGGTGCTTGAATGGAATGCCACTAGAAGACGTGATGTGACAGCCTCTATGGTCAGCCTTATTGCACAACCCCCCTTCCCTCCAAGTGCTTGGCTGATTGCGTGCAGTGGTCAGAGTCAGAATGTGAAGAAAAAAAAAGCCAAACCACCCCTGACAGCTGCCTGAATGAAGATCTCTCCTGCTGATCTAACTGTGGTGATAAGTAACAAATGGGTCGATTGGTCACAAGGGGGATGATGATTAGCAGGCAGTGGGGGCAAAAAAGCATTAGTTTGACAAACCTCCCCACCCTATCCCCAGTATACATCTTATAGTTAGAAACCTGGGAACCTAGGTTGATAATTCGGGTCTATATCAGAAGACCGAATGGAGAAAATATCGAATGGCAAAACAGAGAAAAGACCAGACCTCAAAGTGCTGTTTGCCAGATCGTGGTACAGTGAAGATTGGAATATTTGCCCTTTCCTCACTGTAGTGCGATCTCAGAGTTGGTATATATATTTAGCGGGGGGGTGCAGCCCCCACCCCAATAGCAAGTTTGAGGTCCAGTCTTTTCGCTGTTTTGCCGTTCGATATTTTTTCCATTTGGTGTTCTGATATAGACCCAATAATTCACTCTGCTTTAATCACCATGTGGCAATGGTTGTCAGAAAATCCTTCTACTTAGTGCAGCTGATTGCCAAGGGAACATCACCCAGATCTAAAGATGTTATTGTCCCCTTGTATTCAGCACTAATCAAACCAGTTATGGAATAGAATGTCCCCCTTTGCAACATACCAAACATTTGGAAATCCCCCAGAGGTTCCTAACAAGAGGATTATAAGCTTAAAATCCTCAAGTTACTAGAAATGACTAGAAGCACTGTTCATCTTTCTGTGTCTTGCATGAGACCTATGCCTTGACTTCTGAGAAATGTAGAACCCAGTAGTCCATGGTCTCTTGTATCCTTTCAAATCAAACAGATCCATAAATACAGGAAGTCACTGCACATACCTCTCAACCTCTTAGTGCAAGAAATATGGAAAAAGCCATAAATAATGGGGAGACAAAGGCCCAAAAATAGGGGCAGTTTTTAAATATTATAGAAAGCTGATAGAATAACAGGTTTTGCATTATCATGAATTTTCTGTAGGGTATGAAGTCTGAAACTCAGATGTCTGTCAATATTTTCTAACTATAATCCTCACCAATTTAAAAAAGATTGGCCAGAAAAACAACTTTTTATGATAAAGAGACTGAAAATATGAGGCAAAAATCTGGACAGTTGAGAGCTGTAAACCTGCTTTGGCAGATCAATAAAATAAGGCAGAGACACAGACTCATTACTTAGCATCTCCCTCTCCTGTAGAATAGACCCCCCCCCTGCAGGAGTGTTGCACCATAGTGTCATTTACTATGAATACTGATAATAATGTCAAAAAGAGCAAGAAAGGCACTCCGGATACGTCTTAAGTTGATGACATATTAGACTGTTGACTGGTACATTGATAAAGGTAATCAGTAATCTATTAATGGAATGCTTTCTCTAGAAGCTTTCCAATGTAAAGATGAAAATAAACTGTCCTGTATTGTGATGGTTTAGCTGATTTGCTACATTTTGAAATAAGTAGAATTAAGATAATTATTACCCCTTTGCACTCTGTGAGGAAAGGCTGTTGAGTGAGTTAGAGAATAAACAGATATTGTGCCTGGGAAATAATTGAATTGCCATAGATTTGACTAATAAACCACTTGTATCCCCCTTGTCCATCCATTATTCATGGGGATATTGACAATCCTAGACAGAAGTCGGAGATTTGAGACAAAGAACAAGGCTTTGTGGTGATTATCAGTTAAAGGAGAAGTACGCCCGCAGACTGAAAAAAAAACATGTTTATTTCATCGTCTCCTACATTTTAACACTACTTTTGGAGTCTATATACTTTTTTATATTTTTAAATGCAATTCCAGAGTCTGTCCACATGGGATATGCGAATGGGCAGCCAGATGTCAAGGATAAAAACATTTGTATATAATTCTGCTTGCATTTTTATTATGCCTCTCAGCCTCTTGGCTTCAAAAATCATAGCAGTGGGTCCAAAATCATTGCATTTAAAAAATTGTTTATGCATAAATTCACACCTCTGGGGGGCATATTGCATAAATTTTCCCACTTAGGAGGATACAACCTGTAAATTTAGGACATTTCTAGTATATAAAGTCACAGCAGGGATGTAGGAAGATTTCTAGGCACTCCCAGGCAGACTGTCAGGCTTACACAGCTGAAAATACTTCCAAATCAATGTATGTTAAGTTGCTGAAGTAGTTAGCCCAAGGCTCAATCTCTAGTGTAATACAGGATAAAACAGTCAATACACAAAAAATCAAAAGTCTTTTTAATACTGCACAGAATGGGGGAGGGGACAAAGGCTCAGAATCAGGGACAATGTGGCAATAACACCCCAGAGCAATGAAGTTATCATAACAACAGTGACTGCATCAACATCCATTTTCTAAAAAAATAGAATATACGCAATTCTGAAACCTGTACCTTCTACATAAGCAAGTCTGCTCAGAATCAATTTTATGGATACTTGTGGAACTGCTTGTAGTGATGGGGGCTGTATGCCTCAGTTAAGACTGCTTACTTGCAGCAGCTATGCTTGCATAAGTATATTTTTCTGTTTAGCTGTGATATAAAAGGTATGTGTGACATTATTCCAACTTTGCTTTTTGTGTACAGCCTACCTCCCTAGCTTGCCTGCTGCCATACCTTGCATCTGTCCTGGTTCAGCTGTATGTCCCTGAGTCTGCCTCATATTGCGTAGCCCTTTCCCTTGTAAAGGTTATCATCTGCTACTGCACAACTGAGGCTTAAAGTCAGTCAGTAAGGGCTGCCATTAGAATTGCATATACCCTGTTGTTTGTAAAATGTATGCTGATGCAAACTCAGCCGTTTCCTTAACTTCTTAAGTGCACTGCTTATTTTTGAAACATTGTCCCTGATTTGGAGACTCTCTCACTCCGCATTACATTTGGCTTTGTCCCTGGTTCATGACTACAGACGTTGACAGCTATGCCTGTTGTACAGCTACATGCTTATGATCAATATGACATGTTTTCCTGTTATCCCTTACATTTAGTATTTCATCTCTCTCAGTCATCCCCCCATGTACTCCTGTCTTGCAGTGTTCTGCTTGTGTATTCCATGGACCTTGCACTGAGAAATATCTTACATTCCCTGTTATGATTTTGCAGCCATGTTACTATAGGTGCAGAAATAAAACCCAGAAAGGATTGGATGATCATGTGTTCTGCAGTGCCTAAAGTAATCTAGATAGGTCTTACAGATATTGGGAGCTTGACTGTGGTATATGTCTGTGTCATGCTACCTCTACGTTTGTACCCACTTTTGCAAGATTTATTTTTCTCATACTGTCAGCCTTTGTTTTTTTTTCTGGAAAGATGTTTTTGGCCTTGTTTTTCCAGCCCAAGGTTTGAGTCCCATGGTCTACACAGGCATACTCAGCTTTGAACAAGTCCTTTAACAGGTGTATCTTTTGGATCTACACTGAAAATAAGTACTTGTATTTGAAAGCAAATAGAATGAATAAAATATATTTTATAAGCTGCTAATAAGTGCAATACGCTCCATCTTGATGAATCCTGATTTGGATTCCTTCATTGTTCACACTTCTTTGTTATGCACTGGGAATCTAAGATTCTGAGCAAGAAAGTATTCATGGGCCTCCACTCAAAAACAAGGCACTAATGATACTTAACAAGTGATTAAATTAACACAAAGAAATGTATAAGCTGCTAACTGCAACAAGCACCATCCTACAGTCAACAGCTTGATTTGCCTAGTGTATATGCATACTTTGTTCTGAGCAACTCACCTAGCCTAACAATAGTCATGCATGCTTAAAGGTGTTACTTCTGCAACTCTTAGGGTCACCTGATTAACAAATTAATACATATAACACAATTTAATTTGCATTTTAAATTTAGTCTAATTTGTTTGACTGACTTCAATGTAAGGTAAAAGAATCTATTTTAATGCATTAATTATTTTAATTCATCTGATATATTTAGCTATGTGTAATACATGTTCTTGTTTTTATGTTGGGAAGACTGACAGACAGTTAAAGAACAGAATATACGACCATCAGTACTGTATTAGGAAGAAGGATGAAAACAATGCCCTCTTTCGTCACATAGTTGGCAATAACACATGTCACAACTTTCAGTTTGCCATTCTTGAAAAGGTGAATCTCAACCCCAGAGGTGGTGATATTAAGAAAATTGTGGGGGAAAGAGAGATCAAATGGCAATTAAAATTGAATGCAGCATGTTTCCCTGGTCTTAATGAAATGATTTCAACAAAACCTCTTATTAAATATTGAATGGTGTTTTTTTTAAATATTAGAACTTTGTAACACTTTGGGTATATATGATTGGGTATCTATTTAAAATATTTATTTATTTAAATATTCAACATTCTTATTAAATAATTGGAACAAAATTTGTACTTTTTAGAATTTTTAGGAATTGCGTGTTGGAAGATGCACTGTGTTCAATATGCTGGAAGAGCATGTTATTCATTTATCTGCATATGTATACTATAGGGTTGTTTGATTCATTATAATACTGCAGTTGTTACTTTAAATGCAGTTGTGTAATTATTCAATTTGGGAATGATTTTGGCGGGTTTTTATGTATTTAATGTGTGCCATTAACATTTCTTCCTTGTTCTGATGAAGCGTATGGTGGTACGTGAAAGCGCTTAATTATTATTGGCACTGTGCTCTCTGTTTTATCGCTACAATAAAGCTGTGTTTCAGAAGGAAATTTGGTGGATCGTGGTTTGTCCTGGGGATTTTGTTTTGTATCTAGTGGTTGTTGTACCCTTGGACTTTTGCCTTTTACAAGATATTTTAATTCATAGATAGTCTAAATAAATCAGGGTGAAATGGAAGACATAACCTATGTGGTAGTGTTTAAATATGTTGCAAATTAGTGTTGATCGCATAGCTTTGCAATGCAAATATGCTCAAAGGAGTACCATACTAACACATAAAGTAAGCACAATGCAAAAGTAAAGTAAGTTAAAATTAGAAACAATCAAAACGATGCTTGATTGTTCAGTCCAAGTCTAAATTTTAGAGATGGATAGTGTAGACAGGCATTATGTTTATTTTCTCATTCCAGCATAGTGTCTTTGCTGCAGTTTAAAATATGGTAGAGCAGGGTAAAGCAGGGTAACCTCACAAAAACTGGTTGTTACATTACTTCTGAGGGGAAATCACCCTGTTGTAATTTGCAGGCAGATTTATCATGTGTGCCACCATTCAGGTTTTTGAAGCTAAAATGTGGTGGCTGCTAGGTAAACAAAGTTAGATGTTTGATCATTTCAATCCTCATGCTAAGAGGGACATGGCTTTGCTGTGCATCATAAAAACATGCTTTTCATATGTTTGAGTTGTGGCAGTGTTGTTGGGTCAATTATCAGACAAACATTGACAGGCAATTTACGGAAGAGGCAAATAAGACAGATCCCAGCAAATATGTCATAGTAAGATACAGAATGTAACGTTCATATGCTCAGAAGAAACTATAAAAACGTTGCAGTGTGTTGCAAACAGGTGGCAGTATTTCATCAAGAAATATATACAAGGGGTTTTCTTAGCCATTCAGATAGTTCACTAGCTTACTCAATAAAGACACAATCATTGACAGAAGAAAATAAGTAGCATTGTCTGCTAGGGTGGTGAAGAAGTGTGTAAGAGAATTAACAGCAAAAGCTAAGAAATAAATCCTTCTGATTTAGTATTTTTTTCTTCCTACCCTCTCTACACATATAGGTTCATAGGTAAATACTTGGCTAGCTGCCCTTATGGGCCATTTAAGCCTAGTGAATTTCCCTTAAGGGGGAATCTAACCCTGTGCCGTATGTCTGTGAGGTAAACACTTTAACCATTCAGTCCCACCCCACATATGTAAATGCATGCTATTCTGATGCTATTCTGCAAATGATTTGTAAATGTTAGTACATGTTGTTAAAACTTTGTTTTGATGCTTTTATGACACATTGTTTTTTTATGCCTCTCATGTGATTATTAACTTTGTTACTAGTCCTAGGCTATGACTGAAATGAGTCCTCTGTGGTTTGATCCACTAACCCAGCCCTCATGCACAAACAAATAAATGCATGAACATCAGACTGTTGCATTAAAACATACAGGGCCGGATTCACGATGGCTTGCACGGAGTCTAAGAGTAGAGTAAGACTCCATGCAGCCATCATGTCCGACAAGCGATCCAGGAACAGCCTGCAGGGGTGTGCAAGAGAGCTCCTAAAACATCTCTTACATGGACAGGGCCGGTTTATGCAAATTACCTCAATTGCAGGTGAAAGGCATGCAAATGAGGTAGATTTGCGATTCAGGAAATCCGAACCTGTCCGAGTAAGAGCAATGTTATCTGCAGAAATGTACTCAGTTGACAACTGAGTACCGTTCTGCAAATAGCAAAACGGAGCCGTGACAGTTCCAAATAAAGGTTGCATCCAGTGCAGGAAGCATGCCAATGGCCAAATGTACAGCCAATGGCAATGTTTCCTGATGCAATATGAAATAAATAATAATTTTTTTTTTCTCCGATTTCCGATGTTTAAGCGTAGCACAGTGCCGCGCAAACGGGCTGCGCTCTAAAAACCAGAAAAATAAAAATTAAAACCCACAAATGTGGAATTTATTTAAATTGTTAATTTACAATGCAAGGGAATGGCAGGCTGAAGCCAACATGGCCACCGAGTAGAGGTTGCTAAGGGGGGAAGCACAGTCTGAGAGATGTAACCAAGCATTAGTAGGCAATCCTATGCAAAGGAGGGTTGGGATAGTGAATCGCAGGTTTACATAGCAAATGAGCACAGTCAGTGGAGTGTAGGAGTAGGATAAGGGGAGTAACAGAGTAGAAGATAGGTGATATCATGAGTGGGGTATGTATGAAAGAAGGGAAGCTCATTGGAGCAGAGTGGCATGTGTCAGCTGTCATTTACACATCATTGAAAGAGGTGTGTCAACAGGTAGGCTAGGTAAAGGCAAGAAATGGAAGGTGTATGCCATGAATAACACCAAAGTTTCTTGCTGAGCGGGTATGCGCACGTGTGCACATCTGTAAACCCGAGTAAGTCTGTGTGCGTGTGTGTAAGCGTGAGTGCACGCGTATAAGCTGGAGTAAGCATGTATAAGTCAGTTTAAAGTGCTGTAAGTGCGTTTCCTCTGGTGTGCGCTCGTTTTAACCCGAATAAGCAAGTTGTAGTCCATGTAAGCATGTGTGTGTGCGTGTGAGCTGCTGTGAGCGTGTTTGCGCTTGTGTGCGTGGTGCTGCCCCCCGAGGAAACTGAAAGGAAATAGCAAGCACAACAAATAGTAGGAAGCTACCAGGGAGTACTAGCAGAGCTAGCAGGTGAATACAATCAGAATCAGGCAATTACACAGGCAGTACACTAGCCCAGCTCAGCCTAGCACTTAAAACTCTCAAACAACAGTCCATAATGTTTCTCACAAGAGACACTGCAGTAAGCTAATAGAAGTGAAAACTGAAAAATCTTTCCCGAGACAAAGAAATGTTAGGGGCTGCCATTGCTGTTATAAGGTGACATATGCAACATGCTGAGGGTGGTGACAATGGAAATGCTGCTGGACAACCCACAGTGAGGAGACAGAGAAGAATGTACAGGCCCAGGGTAACCTACCAGGGGCTACATGAGCTGGAGATAGTGGAGCGCTATAGAGTGGACAGAGACCTCTGCAGCAAATTGTTGAGCTGTGCAGGCCACGCCTCACACACAGAAACAACAGAGGGGTACCCATCCCAGTGGAAACCAAGGTATGTGTTGGTCTAAGAATATTAGCAACAGGTACCTACCAGAGACCAACTGGTGATATGATGGGGATATCACAGGCATCAGCATCCAGGGTACTGCACCAGTTCCTGGATGCCATGTCAGCACATGTCGGTGATCATGTATATTTCCCCAATTCCCATGAGGTATTGGCCAGCAATATGTGTCTCTTCCAGCAAATAGCGGAATACCCAGAGGTAGTGGGTGCAATAGACTGCACGCACATATGCATCAAAGCACCAGCCGGTGAGCAGGGTAGGGTCTACTTCAACCGCAAGGGCTTCCCCTCCATCAACTGCCAGGTCATGTGTGATGCCCAGGGCATAATACTGAATGTGTGTGCTGGCTGCACTGGAAGCTACCATGATTCCCATATCTGGCATCTGACACAGCTGTACCAGACATTTGCCAATGGGGACATCCCACATGGTCACCTAGTGGGGGATGCTGGCTATGCACTGGAGCCGTTGCTGATGACACCCATCAGAAATGCACACACACCTGAACAGGAACACCATAATGAGGCACACGCACAAATACAAAATGTAATCGAGTGTGTGTTTGGGCTGCTCAAGTCACGGTTCCGGTGCCTGGACACATCTGGTGGAGCCTTGCAGTACTCACCAACTACATGTACCCAAATTGTCATGGTATGTGCTATGCTACATAATATGATCCTGCAAAAACAGCTACAGCAGGACCAGCCTGGGGCAGGGCCAAACAGCCCCCCACCATTGCCAAGGCCTGCACAGGCACAGGGTGACTCGGAGGAGGAACAACCTGAGCCTGCCCCAGTAGGCAGAAGGAGGCGTGCCAAGTATGCTTTGGCCTTGGCAAAGAGGCAACACATAGCACATACACCGGCTCAGTAGGAACTCTGGAAATGATACCTCTCTCTGACTCACACATATAGTAAAAGGGATGCCTAAGTTGACACGACCTGCTTTCAAACATGTACAGGGAGTGTAGTATGTGCATCTGACATAGGCAGCCCTGCAGCACCACCTGAGGCATGATTGCCATGTGTTAAGCAATGTAAAGCAGTGCTAAACAGCATTTACCACCATGTAGTTACTGCAAACAGAATCGCACACACCAACTAGTGCAACTGTGGTCAATGTTGAGTAATATTGGGCAACGTCCAGCAAAGTTGGTGAATATTCAGCAATGTTGGACAAGCCTGGTCAAAGTAGGGCATAGCTGAACAAAAGCCAACATGCTCATATTTGCTTAACTGGCCCTTAAGCAGTCTGGTCTGCTCAGTATGAAAATATAAAGCAGTGATGGGCCCCGAACCCAAGATACTGTGCACTATAGTTAAAGTACTGAACCACTAAACCATGACAGTAATGCAGTGGTCAGCCAGTATGAAGGAATGTTGATAGGTTTATGCAAAGTATCTTATGGAAACCCTGCAGGCACAGCAGGATCCCTGTTGAGTTAGGACACAAAGGTGAGTCCTGCATTAAGAACAGAAGTTGACTTCCAACACACACACACAGTATAAATATTAATATTGGTCATGTTCACACACATCCACAAATGTAGTGGACCTCAGATCATAACATACTGAAAGGTTACACTGGGCATGCTCACACACTTGAATAAATGAGACAAATGTCAAGCAACAAAACATGGAAAGCCTGAACTGGGCATGCTCACACACTTAGGCCATGTCTGAGTACAGCAGTGGGCCACACATATCTGGCAGTTGCATGTGTAAACCCAGGAACCTCTCACTATCCAGCAATCTGCCCTGTGCACACAGTTACATGACAACAGACACATATATAATATAGTGAAACCCTGTCATAATTAAATATATTCTGCAGATACCTAAGTTGGTCATAGAAACTGAAAAAGCAAAGTCGATAAAGACCTGCAAACAGTATCAGCAATAAATATTGTGCATCCCGAACATAAGCATAGGTTCAGAGGTCGATACTAGGCTATCTGCCCTAGGGCATGTACGAGCCTAGCTAGAGTGTGTTTGGCTTTTGCAACCCTGTCAGATTACTACACTGTGCCAGTGAATAGTAGGTCACACAAGATAGCCCATGTATGTCTAGGCTAGTGTGCCTCTGTGTAGCAGGGACACAGAAGATATCCCAAGGGTAAACATACGATCACCCATACAGCCATCAAGATGTCCCTTGTAGGTGGTCAGTGGGTGGCTCTGCCTATGTGAAACTGTGATCACAATCCGGAGTGAGTGGAGGCCCTGGGATAAGAATCTGTCCCTCCAGCATGTCCAGTTAACACCTGTGCTGAGGTATATGTCCCTGGAGTGTGTAGCTCCAAGGGAGTTGGATATCCTGAGGTGGAGCATGTCCAGTAATTCTGGGTTGGGTATTTCTGTAAACAACAGGCACACATAATATCCGAGTAGGTGGTAAGTGACTGAGTATAGCTGGAGTTAATGCATCCGAACTGTGCAGGTCATCCGTGTGAGTCCCTACATCTGCCTGGTGAGGAACTTCTGTGGCCAGTACAGTTGCTGCAGGTGTTGGGTAAGGTACACCCCAAATGTGGCATTGTAACCAAGCATGGTTGTGATGAGTATAGGGGCACAATGACCTCACTCGATCTACATGTGAAACCATATGGGATAAGGTGGCTTATATAGAAGGTCTGTCCAACCACTTTGGCAATGTGAATGTCAAAGGTGGCAGTACAAACAAGTCATGTCCCCAATCACATAACAGCTCCTACCGTATGTAATGGAGTATTATCTATGTGGTAATGTGTGGGCATGTTGCTATTACCAAAGGGGATGACTATGCAACTAATGGCATTTAGCTGTAGGCCATGGCTCAGGCACCAGTCATCCATCTCTGTGAGACCCTGTTTGAGTATGCATGTGGCAGCCAGAGAGTTGATTATGGCACCCAGTTTGCAGTCAAGTGTGAACAAGGTCAGCCACATTCCCCCTGTGGTAGCCTGTACGTCAGACAAATATATACTGAACAAGAGAGGTCCCAGGACCGAGCCGTGTGGGATGCTACGTGTAAGTGGTGTATAGTCAGACATGGCACCTGCAATTCTGACCATGTGGGTGCTAACCCTGATCCAGGCAGCAATCTACCATGAGAGATATGTGTCCATATCAACGCTGGTGAGCCTATGCATAATGGCCCGGTGGGTTATTGTGTGGAAGGGGTTTGCAAGGTTCAGGTAGGCTGTGTGGACAACTGTCCCTATGTCGATGGACCTGTTAACCGTGTAAAGAATACAAACATGTTCAAGAGGCAAGATCTGCCCACAACAACGCTGAAATGTGTAGGACACAGTGTCTGTAGGTTCCCGATGTGTATGTTTAAGAGACCCATGACAATACACTCCATAGCGTTGCAGAACAGGCTAGTTATGCTTATAGGGCAATATTGTCTGTGGTCCGTTGTGGCACCAACTCTGTGTAGTGGGACCACTGTCACTGTACACCATTCTGTGGGTACATATCCTGTAGTAACTCTGATATTGCACAGTGATGTAATGTGAGGGTTACGTCTGTCATGAAGCTCGTGTAAGATGCATGCCGGGACATCATCTGGTCCAATTGATGCTGTGATGTATGCTTTGGGGAGGGCAGCATTCACCTGTTACTGTGTGATGTCAGGGAGGTTACATTCTGTTTGGATGGATAGTTGCTCCTTAGGGGGGATGGGGGGGAGACATCTGCACTGAACCAGTTTGCCAGGATGTTGGCAATGCCATTGGGTTCAGGGTAAGTTTAGTCAGTATGCAGTAACACACAGCATATCAGTGAGTGTCCACCCAGGTTCCTGACATAACTGAAGAAGGCCTTGTGATAGTCCTATGTGTCTGGTGCAATTGTCCGTGAGAAGCAGCCCTTAAATAAGTTCATGAGTGATTGTAGCTGTCTGCTAGTACAGATCACAGATGCTTTCCCTGTCTGGGATTGTGCTCTATTGTGTAGTAGCCCCCTCCTGACGTTGTACAGCTTATTAATGGCTGTGGTCTACCAGACAGGTCCCCTGCCATTGGAGGAGTGAGTCCTGTTGTTATTTGGGATAGCACAATCCACGCAGTCCACTAGGTGTCCATAGAATGTGTATGTAAAGGATTCAGCAGTTGGAGCTGTATTTGCCACTGTCTCAGGGTCTCTGAAGGATACCACCTTGCTTTGGTGAAGTGAGACGTTGGCTCATAAGAAGTTCACCAAGAATACCCAGGATGGGTGTGTGGAGGGTATATGTATGTCCAGTGAGATATATGTATGTTCTGAAATTACCAATGAGGGGTATATTGCTGGTGTGGAACATAGAGTCCCCAGGTTGGTGATGATCAGGTCCAATATGTATTCCCCCTTGTGGCTGTGGTGACTGGTTGTGCCATAGCATATGAATTAACAAATTGTAGTGACTGTAGGGCGAGGGTGTTGGAGCTTGAGTAGTATCCCCAGTCAATATTTGTGTATTTGAAGTCACCCAATATAATGGTGTTTGTGGAGACCTTCATATTCCCCACTGTTCCCAGGAATGCCGAGTGTGGTTCCTGAGTATGGGAGGGTGGTCAGTAGCAGGCAACAAACTGAAAGGCAGTTTTGCACAATGGTAGTTGTATATGTATGGTCTGTGATGCTTTGTGCAGTGCTACTAACCCGGAGGTGTGTGTATCTGTGATGTATATGGATACTCCCCCTAGTTGTGTTGTCCGTTCCAAGTCCTGTGGTCAGAAAGCATGGTACGAAACATAGCCTGGTAGTGCTAGTGTGCATATGTGAGCCTGAACTAGGTGTCTGTTAGTGCACAGATATCGCTATGCTCCATACTGAGGAGAGTCCTGAGTGGCCACAATAGGAGGGTAACACATCTGGTGTTGAGCAGCATTACCCTTAGTGTCATTTAACCTGTAATATCTATGGAGGTGGGTTTGTCTTTTGAGCCCTGCTCAACAAATGCACTATGGTGGTAGCAAGAGCCTTAGCCAGCATTCGAAGGTCCAAGTGTGACAGGTGCAAGCTGTCCATAGTGAAGCTATGTGGCATGTCAAGCATGTCACCACAGGCTGACAGACACTGTATCCCCTATGAATGACACCAATTTGTTAGCCAATTGTTAAACATGATATGTTTGTCTGTATACTATGACATCATAATTGGTGGGTGTAAGATGATAGACAAGGTCAGGGTAATACTGGCCTGGGCTACATGATCAGAGTGTTCCTCCATGTACCATGCCATGTGGTCCAGGGAGTAACGTCTGATGTTTTACGCACCAGCATGGACAATGATGGTGCCAGTCCTGTACTTGTTTTGGAGTGACCTGACTGCATGTGTTATGTGGCAGATCCTGGCACCCGACAGACACCCCAAAGTGACTATTCCCATGTTTGGGCTGGTGAGTGGTACATCAGTGTGTCTGACAATAAGTGTCCCCTATTACAAGTGTACTAGGTGAGTTGTCTAGCCCAAAGGGCAGTGACTGTGTGGCACACTGACATTGTGAACTATGTGATATGTGGGTATTGTAGTGGGGTAGCAGTTGTGTGTGTGTCTGCTGTGGAGGTCTCTGCTGCTTAGGCAAAGTTAATTCACAGCATCCGAGTATGTCTATGTGTGATAATGTGGTTTGAGTGCTGTCTCCAGAGGATATGTGAGACTGATATGTGGTGTGTGTGGTTACCTTCACCACCTGATAGACTGTGCCAGTCATGGGTCGAGAGAGTTCAGCACCCTGTATGTCTCTATAGGTGCATCTCACACATATAGCTGAGTTTGTCGGGAGGAGGAGAGGGTTGTCTGTGTACATGAGGCAGATGTGACATTGTGTCATCATCACAATATTCACCAGCTGGACTGGAGAGTACACACGAAACCGACCCTTGGACATGCTGGGTGGGATATTATGATGACATACACTGTAGCCAGATCACAAAGGATCAGCAGGCTGTTAAGTGTGCAAAAGAGTATAACAGGGATTAGTGCTCAGGTTTGTTGGTGTTCTGTAAAGAGTAGCTAAGAAGGAGTCCAGACTGAATCATGACACCTCCGACAGCTATGTCATATATAGCAATGTACACCCATATATGTTCTGAGTCAGGGCCAACTGTAACTGACTGACAATGCCGACATCCTGACAGACAGGCCCATATATACAGACCTACCTCACACTGACGATAGTCCATAGCAACATACCAGGAGATATCACATGTAGAATGGATGAACAGCTATCCCCAATGACAAAAGCATGGCAGCAAGTGGAATACATTGATTCACAATACATGTCATGCATAAACTACAGAACAAACAGATCCTGCACCTGAACAGTCAGCTGAACCTCCCCCCTACACAGGATGTGGAACCCTTGAATGTGTTACAGCAACGTATGGCACTTCACACAAGTGTTGGTGCACAACACACCATGGTAAGTACAGTCCAGTATGCTTATGAAGTCTGATCTGCAAGGCCATGTAGTCCATCATGGTTGAAGTCATAAACAGAGCTATTGGAAGCTGACATACACACAACCCTACTAACTGTGGTATGTTCATGTGCAGATCATGGTTCCCAAACATGCTAGACTGTTTGCAAGGCAGCCACCCAGGACATCCATCATTGAACACAGCTACACATGTCTCACATAGACTTTGAATATCCCTTTATCAACATCCCAGACACATGTAGTACCCACAAAACCAACAAGCTGTGCATAAATATGTGTTGACATATGAAGGAATGTCAATGTGTCCACAGATAGATCACACAAGGTAAGGATTATGAGTTCCTGTTCAAGCTGTTTACACCCGACGACCCACATTGACCATTCCTGGAATGGCATATAACAAAGTGTACACACATTACCATGTCCAGTCTGATGATGTCACCATTCTACAAATACAGACGGAGAAGGGGAAACCACCCAGTAAAGCAAATAGCGTGCCGCGTTAATGCATCTCTCTCTAGTATCATAACATAGTTAGGTAGGGGGTTGAATCCTGCAAGCGCTGACTCTGTGTGTGTGTGTGTGTGTGTGTGTCTGTGTGTGTGTGTGTGTGTGTGTGTGTGTGTGTGTGTGTGTGTGTGTGTGTGTGTGTGTGTGTGTGTGTGTGTGTGTGTGTGTGTGTGTGTGGGGGGGGTGTATGTGTGCAATTGTCTTTGAAAGGAGTGCCCTTTTTGGAGACTGGGAAAACACACTAAAAGAGGTACATTCCTCTTTGGAAAGAATGATGATGTCACCATCCAACAAATACAGATGGAGAAGAGAAACCACCCAGTAAAGCAAATAGAGCGCCGTGTTAATGCATCTCTCTCTGGTATCATAACATAGTTAGGTAGGGGTTTGAATCCTGCAAACTCTGACTGTGTGTGTATGTGTGCAATTGTCTTTGAAAGGAGTGCCCTTTTTTGGAGACTGGGAAAACACACTAAAAGAGGTACATTCCTCTTTGGAAAGACTGATGATGTCACCATCCTACAAATACAGACGGAGAAGGGAGACCACCCAATAAAGCAAATAGTGTGCCATGTTAATGCATCACTGTCTAGTATCATAACATAGTTAGGTAGGGGTTTGAATCCTGCAAACGCTGTCTGTGTGTTGGTCAATGCAGTGTGGGTTTTGCTTTTACTGTGGTATGATATATTATGATTACAACAGTTAAGTGCATTGTACACATCAGGTATCTGCAGTGCAAAAATATATGTGTACATGTCCCCTCAATCAGTACATAGGTGTGAAGCCTGCATGCTGCATGAATACATTTGTTTCCATTGACAGGCTGTGCCGCTGCTTCTCAGATCATAGGTCAGATATGTATGTATGTGACAAGGCCATCCACTGTCGTGATCTGTGGCCAAGGTCATCTGTGCCACACACACCCATGACAGCTACTTAAGAGTAGTTTGAGTGAGGGTATATGCCTGGGGTATATGTCAGACATGTTCATACACAACAGCGACTGCCAATTATGGACAGTCTTTATAGGTGTACAACTGTCTTGTGGATATGCATTCAGGCCTCTAATGTCTTATGTGATACACCTTGGGACTCCACAACACCTATGGATATGTGGATACCAAGGAACACATGACATAACATGAGGTTGTATGTACACATTGGTACCCAACATACATGTTGAGGGCTACCACCTGTGTGGTACTGATGGGATAGTATGTATAGTACATGTGGATGACTATGCCATAGTCGGCTTACTGCTATACAGCATGTATCAGACAACAGGTATCTGTCTGTATGATACCCTTGTGAAGGATATGCGTCCCATCCAGGGAATGCATTGTAGGACAATGCACACATTTCCAGATTTGGATGGACACATCCCTAGTGTGTTTGCATGTACCTAAGGGGGCTATATGCCAAACAGGTGTGGTGATAGGAATGGGTGGCGGTCATTACCAGTGGTCAGTGTCATAGTGTAGCACCCATAGGATCCAACTGTTACTGAGTTCCCTACGACTGTGTGTCATTTGTCAGGACATCATCCAATGATTGCTTATAGTCATGCTGTTGAGGTTGTGTATACTACCAGATCACAAACATTGACAGATATTAATGGTATCACCCACAGCATAGTGTCAATTCATGTCATACACATGTCTACCCATGTTAGTACATAACTGTAGTAGAATGCATACTGGCCATTGAAAGATACTATGAGATGTTAACAATGTGTACAACAGGGTATGCCACACGTCCCATGTGTCCACTATGCACGTACATGCAGACAGTGCGCACCCACCATGTTCACAGATGTACACTTGCTAATCTGTACTGCACACATCACACATGTACTGTCCACTCACTAACACTTGCTGGCAACACATTACACTTCAGCCAAGTGGCACATGGGTGGTCAATACATACTCAGACCTAACAGTGGTGTAAACAATGCTACATTGACAATCAGAGCTTTGATGCATAATGTCTGCTCAGATATACCTACAAGGATGTCATTACACTTTCCTGTTGACAACTTGCTAATATTGCTACACTGCTATAGTGTCACCCTGTGCATCAGCACCATGTTAGCCTGTTCCTTCGTCAATGTTACAGATGACAGGAGGCGACACAGGTATCATCATATGCACAGGGCGTTTTGTTGTTTGCCAGAGCCTGACATTGACCCATCCAATCGACATGTCTGTGTGTGTGTGTGTGTGTGTGTGTGTGTGTGTGTGTGTGTGTGTGTGTGTGTGTGTGTGTGTGTGAGGGACAACAGTACAGCATGGGCCAATGTTGATGTAATGTGTGTGTGTATGTGTGAGCCCTAGTTGTTTGGTTAATGTGTGTGTGTCTGCATACACACAGCTCCACCATGTGGCTGCCATATACAGTAGTTTGTGGGACAGCCACAGACTGTACCTGCTAGGCTGTACAGATCACTGTCTCCAGCCACGGACACAGTACCTGTGCCTGGCAGGGGTGCTACGGACAGTATCGGGTACCAACCCTGGCTGGGTACTGTCATCAGAGGCAGAGGTATGACGACTGGACCCATGTCCCTGTTGGGACTGGCCAGAGCCACGTGCACATGGTCTATTGGGATGGTCAATGAACAGGCCAGCCCCAGCATTGCTGGGGCTGGTACTGCCACTACTGGAGCGGCTGTGAACTGTGGGCCATCCGCGACCACTGCCAGCATTTGCTGGCATGCATCCGCATCGACGTCGCAATCGTCCCGCACGGTCCTGGCTCATGGAAGACATATTGTGGAGGGCATCTAATGTCTCCCCCAATGTCTATCAATGACCTCGGTGTAAGTCCGGATGGCACGGCAAGGTCACGGATGCTGTCATTGATAGCGGTGTAATGTGCCCTCTGTGCCCTAAGTCCCTGCCTGGTGTACCGTTCCATACGTGCCTGAGCCTGCATTACAGCCTGGAACATACTGGATGTCGTAAGACCTGTGAGGGCATGCCTGCCAGGGGCAATATGACCAGCGGTGCTCCCCCGAGAACCCCTGGATCTCTGCCTATGTGGTACTGTTCCAGGAATACGGCTATGGCTGCTGTGAGGGGATGCAAGTGCCATGGGTACCACACTCTCCTGGTCAATGCCAACTGTATGCTGTCCCTCACCTATGGCCATTGGTGGTGAGGGATGTATTAACAGTATGAGTGTGCGCATAGATGGGGTTGAACGCTCTGTACTGTCGATTGGCGAACCAACGACAGATCCTGTCAAACCTTCCTGTGCCAAAATACATGTCTCATCATCACCACTATTCGTGGCAGTGGCTTCAGGTTCCCTTCTGCATTCAGCCACCCCTAACTCAGCACCTGTGAGAGAAAGACAGGAAACACACTTTACGGTCTGCACATGAACACATGCACACATGAACACATGCACACATGTACACATGAACACATGCACACATGAACACGTACACACATGAACACATGAACACATGTACACATGAACACGTGCACACATGAACACGTGCACACATGCACACATCAACACATGAACACATGTACACATGAACACATGAACACGTGTACACATGAACACGTGCACACATGAACACGTGCACACATGCACACATGAACACATGCACACATGAACATGTGCACACATGAATACATGCACACATGCACACATGCACACATGCACACATACACATGCACACATGAACACATGCACACATGAACATGTGCAAACATGAACACGTGCACACATGAACACGTGAAAACTAATACACTCCTCACTACAGCACATACACACACACACATACTCTATAGTGGGTGAAGGTGGGTGGCAGTATCACAAGGTAAACAGCCACCAAACATGTGGCAGCATGCAGAATATGTGTTGCACAAGACCATGCAGTGCAAGTGTAGATGCCCCTATTTAATGGCAGTATACATGGCTTTGATGCAACTGTGTAGTTCAGTGATTGGCTACACCCTGGAACACAATGTGTACATGGACACAACATTGCTGTGCAGGTATTATCAGCTCTGCAATGCCTTGTGCACCATCACTCACAAGTATACATGCCATGGCTGCATGTGTTATCTGTGTGACACATAGATATCCATGTCTGAGTACAGTGTCTGTGTCCATAGCAGATAATAGTGGGCACGGGTGTAGCACATGCATGCTATGTACACACACGGGATGAGTGGTGCATGTTGACGTGAAGGAATCCCAATGCTCGACATGGCCAGTGTACAGTGGTTATGGTGAGTGTGGGACATATTGCAGATATGTTGGTGCCAGACATGGCATGGCATGCTACACAACTGTAACATCAAACACCACACATACCCAATGTGTGTCAGGTGACCTATACACCCACTAGCATACCAGGACATATATGTGACACATTGTTTGGATGGCGACTGCTGTGCATATTGTGTATACTGGCATATGTAAGCACACACACAATATGCTATGCATGTTGTGTATAGGTCCATATGTTTGCACACACACAACATTGAGGTGCAAAGCAATGACTGCTATGAGTAGTACTGTGGTCACTGTAACTGGATGGGGTGTAGTACCCTGTGCCATCATCAACATGCATCCTGTGGTCACTCACAGCTACTAATGTGTGCAAGACCACCGCCTAGCATGCTGTACCTGAACTGCAGTGCCGTGGCTACGTTCACAATTACACACCCACCTTGTACATGGATGTGTGAGGTGCCCAATAGGGAGCATTGCCTAACATGACTGTGTTATGTGTTGCAGAGTGTTGCACAGCCCCATGATAGGCCTCTACCCCTGAGGTACATCATGTGTGTGTGCATGCCATGTGGGATACTGAAGTATGACCTTACAGTGGGTGTGTGGTAATGCCAAATGTAGCATGTTTATGTGTACTGCGTATGATAAACGTGTTCTGTTGTGTACAGCTGTAGCAACTATGCATATCCAATGTGCAGTACAGTGTTGCACAATTGTGTCTGCTGCACTGTGCATTGCATGTGATTGAGTCAGCTACTGACTTTACTGAGATGATTGATGTCTCACAGCAAACATGCACAGCATGCATTATGCGTATGTGTGTTATGTGTACATGGCCTACACCTCACCTATGACATGCACATTTCATTACCAATATTAAAGTGTTAACACACTCACCAGCATGTATCGTCTGCCCTGCTGTCACACCAGAGGGACCTACAAGAATATGACACAGTTTGTCAGTGGCCACAACTGTGGCATTGCTACTCTGAGTGTGCTACACTATAGTGGAACAACAGTCAACAGACACAGGTGTACAGATACTATTCCAAATATCAATACTGTACACGATAGGCAGCACAACTGCTAAACACACAGTACACATCTCACATATGCATATGCTAACTGTACAGGTAACGGTAGTCTACAGCTAGGGCATATTACCTGCACGCTCCATGTCATCCTGCTGTGTGGCCCCGGCCTCCATGATGACACATGTGTGATGCTGTTGCTGCTGTAGACCAGGAGCCACCATGCTTAGGAGTAGCTCCTCCACTCTGGTGAGGGGGGGATTTATGGCCGCCCCACCACCTTTGGCAAGCTGTTGCCTATGGATATCAGACTCACTCTGCTGGACATGTCTAATTAAATCACTGCAATGATGGCGGACCTGCTCATATGTCCAGTTATGCATGCCTATGTCATTTACCCAGCGAACAAGTTCTTGCCACAGTGCAGTACGCTCATGGTGGTGCTGGCTGGCCCTGGAAAAAAACAGGTTATAGTGCTGCACTAGGCTGTTCTGTATTTCCTGCTCCTCTGCAGCTGTGTACGACGGATTGCGTTGATGAGTCATATCCCTGGAAGACAATTAAACAATATGTGTGAGCAAGTCATGTGGCACACTTAACATTATGAAGTACAGATATCACTTAACTGCCATATATAGCATCTATCTGTCTATCAGAGGATACACATGTTCAATACCACATACCAGTGCTCAGCCAACAACTGGCTGACAGTGCCTGCCACACTCCATTTAACAAACCAGTATACACCAGTAGACTGCACACTGTTTGGGATACAATGCACAACCTCGCCCCAGGGGTACATATCAAGCTAATGCATGAAGACATATGTCATCCAATGCAATTAATGCAATGTACATTTACAGTATTACCAGTAAACCACCCTATTCTTTGATGACATACCCCTACCTAACATATGTGCACGGTTGTTAATATAGCTGGCATACTGCTGTAACAGAGCATACATGTTGCTAGGTAAAAACACACATACCCTGTAACACACATGTGATTGCGGGCATGGTACAGGCATCATTACACACACATCAGACATACATACCACACACAAATGTATGCCGACACAGATGAGCATTACCTGTGTACCTTATAGTACTGTGTGCCCCTACTTACAGATACCTATGCCTGAGGTATGTAATCTGTGCAGACTACAGGAAACACACAAGACAGTGTTACCAGGGAATGTGAACATTCACCATACTGTGCTATTCAGGCCTACAGCTTCAAGTAGTACAACAGTTCATATGTGAGCTGGATTCACCAGCAGTACCACTTACTGAGCATACATGTATTGCTTCAGACTACAATGGGACACCACAGTCATACACAAGGTACTACATCACAACATATGCCATCCTACTATGTCTGCATCCCAATAACTGACACATCATTCTCTGGCCTCACACCTAGGACACACACTACCATGACAGATACAACCTTACACTAAGCTATCACACCTTTACAAACCTTGCACACAGTCACTGTCACACTCATTCCACCTCACATAGCAGGTATTGCACTGAGTACATGTGTGTGTGCATTGTGTCATAGGTAGGTAATACGCTATTGGCCCTAGGGCCTAGAGCAGCCTAGCCATATGCTACCCTGCCCTTTGATACACATGTAATGTGATTTCACTTGCTCCTGTCAGCCGGATACACAGAGGTGACTCCCAGGGCATATTACCACTCTCCAAAACAATCATCAGGGGTATGTATGACATCTGCTAATGAGGAGCCTTGTTTGTTAGTGCTGGGTGGTTTAGTCCAGAGTATGACATATTTCTGGATAGGAACCTGTACCTCCAGCATGTGCTGTTTAGTGAGGTGACAAGGATTAGGGCCCTAGGTCATGTAGCCCGGAGGGATTGTGAGGTGTTGTCATGGTGGTTGGCCGACTGCTATGGGTGTGACATACCTCTGTATGTCTGGCAGTGGTAACCTCCGGATGGGTGGTATGCAACGCCCTCTAGCTGTGGTTTTGTGAGTCAGTCTGCATAGGGCATGTGTTTGAGGGCAGTATTACTCTTTGTTAGGCATGTCTGTGGCCTTTCCACTTGCTGTATTTGTCATGTGAGGTACATACTACATGGGGCATTGTGATGAGTAGAGGGGACCACCGACCTATATTTCCCTAGATGACACACCTTTTGTGATGACACGTACCATGTAGACAGATCACAGGACTACTGTGGCACTGTGATTATCAAAGGGGAGCCTACTGTCCACCTGTGTCCCATGTTCCCTTCTGACACCTTCAGTGTTAATCAGGCTACCACCTATGTGATAGTTACTGTGTAAGGTGCTTTGGAATGGGGTATGGCACTGCAGTATCAACACTGGTATTCAGTCCTTGCCTTGGACAACAGGCACCTGTTGCAGTACATATGACCCCGTGTCTCCCTCTCTCTCTCTCTCTCTCTATATATATATATATATATATATATATACATGTCTATCCATATCTATCCATATCCATCCATATCTATACATATCTATACATATCTATACATATCCATACATATCCTTACATATCCATACATATCCATGCATATCTATCTATATCTATATGTATCTATATATATCCATATATATCTATATGTATAGCTATATATATCCATATATATCGATATATATCTATATTTATCCATATATATCCATATATATCTATATATATATATATATATATATATATATATATATATATATATATATATATTTAAATATATCTATATCTATCTATATATGTGTATATCTATATATAGATCTATATATCTATAATTCTATATAACTATAATTCTATATATCCATATATGTATATATCTATATATATATATATATATATATATATATATATATATATATATATATATATATATATATATACACACACACACATATATATATATATATATATATATATATATATATATATATATATATATATATATATATATATATATCGACAAATGCAGACACAAAACCAGGAACCACCAAAATCCAAGGCCACAGGACCTGAATCTCCAAGGAATGTACTTTCAAACCTCACTTCTTTAGTCCTCCCTCTTGTAATCCGTTCATCCTCAGCTGCAGATGTTGTCCTCACATTTAAGTTACTGCAACACACAAAACCCAAATATCCAAAAACTGACCCGCATAGAACTTCCGGAAATACAAGTGACAGATACAGCCCCTTGAGTTAACCAAACACCGCTGCTTATATATACATATATATATATATATATACATATATATATATATATATATACACATACATCTAAACAGCCATTGCTGTACATATAGCTGCACATATAGGCACATATACTGGCCACCTTTCATGGTGGGGATGTCAATTATGCAACAGTTGTGAGACATACGGTTATGTAATACTATTGCACAATGTTGTGCAAAATACATTCTGCTGTCCTCAGGCCGTATAGCTATAGCAGGCCTCACTGCCTGTAGCTCAGTCCCACGGTATTTAATCCCCACATGACATATACCGGCACTGCTTGCTGTCTGCAATGCCACACACTACCACCAACTTACATATGTGCACATAGCAGCCTTCAACAACATACATACGTCCAGCCTTCACTAACAGTTGCAGTATGTCCCTTGCCCTATGCAGATGTGCATGTACATATAGGTACGGACTGTTGCCACATATGGATGATTCACAGTATGTAGAGTATGTCAGCAAATACATATCTATTACATACCTTACCTTTGTATTCCCCACCTACGTCTGTTGTAGTTGTTGTTTTGTTTTTTTTTACTTTTTTGGTTTTGGTTTCCTCTGTGTGTTGGTCTTTTTTTTCAGTGTCTGTCTCCTACTGCCTGTTTGTATCTGTCTGTCTGTCTCTCTCGCTTGCGCTCTCTCTCTCTCTCTCTCTCCCAGTTGGTGCAATATTATTGCATGTGTGGTCAGCAGATACAGGCTGCTTTTCTAGGTATCTGCACATGTGCATGTGATGGCCTCTGCACAAATTGGTGCCCACCATTTACTAATTGCATGCAGCCTGCTGTGTGGTAATTGCAGTTCTCACTGTGACTTCAGGACAATGCTATAAAATGATAGGTTAGGTAGGCGTAGCCCTTTCAGTTTTGCAAGGTGGTGACCATGCTTGTTTGCTGTGGACACTGTTGCCTCAGTCAGAAGGTTGGTATATGTCTCATATCTGCAGCTGGGCTGTAGCCAGTGAAATGCATGTTGTACTGAAACCTGACTGTTGCTTCTTCCAGTACACTCTTCTCAGTGTGTAGGTTTACTCACACCTCCTAATGCTAACACTGGATACATGGGAGTGTGTACTTTCTTTTCGAATTAGAGAATTAACTGGCATACAACAGTAGTTATTGCAATGTATTCCTATGGCTTTCCTATTTTCCCTTTACATTCACTCATTGTAATGCATGTTATATTTCTTTCAGCACCAAGTTATTGTATATCTGCTGTGGCTTAGTGGTACGTTATGCAGACTGGTGAGTCCAAGGTGTGGGGTTTTAGACTGACAAGGGTATTTTATTTTGCTGCTGAGCAGTACAAGGGCCCTGTCATACAGAGTGACTAAGGCACTTTTAAGCAGTTGTAAGCGGGTTTGCGTGGGTTTGCGCGATGCTTAGCGATGCTAAGCTAAGCTTAGCTTAGCTTATTTTATTTTGGCGATACTAAGCTAGGCTTGGCTTAGCTTACCATATCTTAGCAATGCTAAGCTAAACGCACACATGTGCACACTGGTGCAAACCCGCTTACTACTGTTGACAAGTGCTCACTCCCGCTAACACCTGCACTCATTTCTTTGACAGAAAAGTAAATGGGGATATAGTAACATGGTGATAAAGGGTGCACAAAGAGGGGAAGACAGTAGGGAAACCAGCTCGGGATGTACAGGATGGGTGTGGAGAAGGTCCATAGCTGCCCATTTCTTTACCAGCAACAGCTGTGCATATGCAATACATTAGGAGGGATATTTGAAACCTTCCACCCCTGAGAGAGGGGTGAAGACAACTAAGTATGTTGTACTACCAATTATGAATATCAGGCACATGCACTGTTTGTGAACTGATATACTGTCATTAGTATGTTGCTCACTTCTGAACAGTTTGTGATTTGTTTGTTTTGACATTAGCACAGTCTGCTCAGGACAACTGGACATATTTCACTACTGTGTATGCCTACCTACACCCTTGGTTGTGCCTGACTACACGGGTATATAGTACCTTTGGGTAGGGGTGCAGAACTGCAGAGTGCATTATTTATTATCGTGTGATGTTTATCTTACTGAACATGCAGAGTTGCTGTGTACCTGTAAGTCTATAAAGGCTAGTAATCTGTCTGAGTAGCTCCCACCTGTGGACATATCCAGATGGTAGACAGAGGTTAGCCTAGTATTCATTGACTGTGCACCACTCCAGTCTTTTCAGCACCTGAACAATGGCATTGTCACAGGTGGTTGCTAGCAGTACATGGCTACATCCTTTGATATTTCTGTGTTGTACTCCTACATAAGGGCATGCTTGTGGAATTCATTCTACAGCTATTCACAGAGTGTGTAACAGCAGACAGGCTGATATGCCTGTGTATTTCTGACTCTTCCAGGCCTCAGATACTCTCAGGTATATATTTGAACAGCCTCAGGGAAAGGAACATATCAGTGGGATGCACCTGTGATATATTTCAGATATTTTGCAGTTGCGACTTTGGGGGATTCTGAGCATATGTATTACTACACCTTTTCTGATGTGCAAGCAGTGTCTACTCTCACTTATTAATATTTATCATTAAGTGGGATTCCCCACCTTTCTGCCTACTGTTACTACATTTCACAGGGAGTCTGAGGGGCACAACTAACATTTGTTTGCAAATCAGGGACATCCCTGGAAACCAGTCACAGTTGGGAAGTCTGGCCTCTGACCGATTCAAATATGCCAGTGTTTATCCTGCTCTGATACTGTGTGGGGTTTGTAAGGTGCTACTATAACATTATTCCCTACTAGCATGGCTGGTTCTCTTTTCACAGTCATATCATGCAATTCCACAACACTTGCTGGTTAAGGGCCACAGAACATGATTTGTGTTATGCCATTCCTATTCTCCCTTTACATTCACTCATTGTAATGCATGATATATTTATTTCAGCACCAAGTTATTGTATATCTGCTGTGGTGTAGTGGTACTTCATGCAGACTGGTGAGCCCAAGGTCTGGGGTTCGAGACTGACAGGTGTATTTTATTTTGCTGCTGAGCAATACAAGGGCCCTGTCATACAGAGTGACTAAGGCACTTTTAAGCAGTTGTAAGTGGGTTTGCGCGGGTTTGCGCGATGCTTAGCTACACTTAGCTAAGCGCACACATGCGCACACTCGCTTAATCCCGCTTACTACTGCTTAAAAGTGCTTACTCCCGCTAATCCCCATGCTAATTTCTTTTAAAGAAAAGAAAATGGGGAGATAGGAAAGTGGTGAAAAAGGGGTCACAGAGAGGGAAAGACAGTAGGAAAACAATCTCGGGATGTGCAGGAAGGGTGTAGGGAAGGCCCATAGCTGCCCATTTCTTTACCAGCAGCAGCTGTGCATATGTTGAAAATTTGGAGTGAGATTTGAAACCTTCCAACCTTGAGAGAGGGGTGAGGACAACATAGTTTGTTGCACTGCCAATTAGAATTATCGGTGTACATGTCCAATGGACATGTGTGCAAAATGGGAAGCTATGTATGGGGCGTAATTTTTTTTCGGGTACAGATTGCCCTTTTTTTATTTTTTTTTTTTTCAGGTGAGAGTGGTAACTGAGGTAGAGGAAGTAGGTATATTTCGGTAGGTAGGTTGGGGAGGTAAACAGACAAGACAAACAAGACGCATACAGGGGCGGAATTTGACACATGGGGTGGGTGAACACATTTGACGGGGAAGGTTGTTTGGAAATCGCAAGCCCATGAGCCCACAGATGGTAACAGTGGAACTGAAATCCCCACCCATGGGCAGTCACCACTGCACCTTCACAGCCCCGGGGGTGGCTGTGCTGGGGGCTGAGTAGGACGGGCAGGCTCACCTGAGAGACGCGCCACTCTCGCCTCAAGCTGGCATAGGGGATCAGCGACTGAACGCTGGATCTCCCTACGCACCACAGCCTGGACCCTTCGAAGGGTGACAGGTGGCCCTTCTCCGCCCACGCTTGCACGGCGGGACGTGCCCCATCCCCTTCAGCGCTTCCACCCGAAGGTGGCACAGGACCAATGGAGGAGGGGAGCCCGGGCTGGGCACCAGAGCCGCTGGTGCCAAGTGCACTCGCCAACTGAGGAGGGACAGGTGGGTCCGCTGGGACCGGCCTTCCCATACGTTCTGTGATTAGGTGTGTTTAATTACAACATAAACAACAGCATTCCAGATTAGTTGTAACAGCATGCAGTAATATTCCCATTAACCCAACACACCAAGGTTCCAACATTTGAACAGCAAGCATAACACATGCATATATTGAATGACAGTGGATATTCCAACCGCATGCAGGGATGTTTGGTAGCAACAGGCCACCATGAATGTGGTGTTTGAACAGGGCACATGCATCAACATGAATGCAAATATTTATAAAACAATAGGACATATGTCTCAACAAATATTTAAGATTACACATACCCATTGAGGTGTGGAATTGCATGGTTTATGCACAAACAGTAGGGTATAGAAAAAACCTCTGTTAACATCTTATAAACACTTTTACTCTACACTACATTCCTAGTGACTGCAGGTGTATATTCCCTAAATGTATTATTACACTTGCCACCATGCATTAGGTTGTGTACTGGGTTTGGCTAGTTCAATATATACTTGACCTATATCTGACATACTAACTGTCCAGGATGCAGATGTTACTGCTACATATTTCATGGTTGCAGTTATATTTCTTTATCTACATATCTGGATGTTTTCACATGACATTTTCACTTCAATTTGTACAGAACCCTGCATTTATTGAAGCACACTCACATTTCTGGGGAACATATTAGCATGTTACTCGTGTGCCAGATTTACCTATGCGTGCCAGCCAGTAACTGACTGTTGAGGACTGTATATATGCTTCACAGCTACTAGCACTTCCATCACCCACTTTAGATGGGACTGCAGAACTCTGGGTTGCCAGCACTTTCTAACACAGTACTATTTGTATAATGCAAGGGGTCAACAACATTTCAAACTAAGTGACACAGACACACTTTGGGTTTTAGACCTTTATCAATGACATTACACAATCTTCCACAGGCTCACTCCTTTATTTGTTTTAACGGTGTATATGGCAGACATGTTCAAGACATATTATACCTTTATTAATAGGTTAGCACACTCTTTTTTCAGGCTCACTCACTTATTTTATATGACAGTGCCTGCAGAGATATTATTCCAGATATATGTTACCTTTCTTAATGGGTTACTACACTCTTTTTCTGCCTCTCTAGCGTTTTTATCTGACAGTACATGCAGATGACTTATTCAGGCAATTTTATGGCTGTATTATTGGACTACGACACTTACTTTCATGCTCTCTCCCATATTTTATATAACAACACATGCAGAATAATCACTAACCTGCCAGGTGGCTCAGCCTTAGCGGCCTATCAGCATAGGCTTTCTGATTTGTAACACGGTCACCTGCAGCTGTAAAGTAAATGAAGGGATATTGAGACATACCTATCCGTTATACATACTCCATTATCAGTTCTTACATACAGCATTCCATGGCCACATACTCAGTTGTGGGGCATCCTGCATCCCATGGGCCTCCTGTATCCACTGGTTCAGGCGGTCCTGCTTTCGTCTCTTCAGGTCTGCATGGTGGTGATGGACCTGCTCACCAGTCCAAGGAACGCCTGTGGCACTGGTGAGGTCATGAGCTAACTGGTTCCAAGCCTCTGCCTTGTACTCCATCCCTTGGAACTGGCCCTGCAGGAGTCTTGAATCGTGACGGTGGACAAGGAGCCAAACCATGTATTTGGACTCCTCGATGCCCCAACGTTGCGCTCGGAAGTGCGTTCCCTCTCCGACACCAGACATTCTGTCCGCAGATGTGAGCTACAATCAGTTATGGAGTGCATTCCCACCTGTGGGGCTTAAATATGCCACGTTTCCTCGCACTTTTTTGTAATTGGCTGTTTTGTAATATTCTTGGCTGACTGCAGACCTGCTTAGTAATGGTTTAACTATCATTCGTAAGTATATGAATGTTAACAGTGGATGTTTCCCCTATGTTGTCATGGCTTAGTGTTTCTGTACTTTGCTTCTGATGTCCTGGTTTCGAAACTTGTCATTCATTTTATTTTCATACTGTCCAGACAGGCTAGGGGATGTGGCTGCATTTAAGCAACTTTGCTCTACGTTGCTCCTCGGTGCCCTACAGTGCCCTGGTTGGCGCGGCGCGCAGGTCCGCGCAAACACATTGCGCTAGGTAAAGCGCCATTGAACTATTCGCAACTCTATTGCACTGGGTAAAGCGCTGTTAAACTATGGGCACCTCTATTGCACTGGGTAAAGCGCTGTTAAACTGTGGGCACCTCTATTGCTCTAGGTAAAGCGCTATTAAACTACGGGCAACTCTATTGTGCTGGGTGAAGCGCTGCTTAACTGCAGGCAATTTTAAATCAGGATCCTTTAAAATATTTATTTTCTTCACTGATACATTGGCTATTTCACTGCTTTTTTTGTAATGTTTAAACATATTTGTCAGGTATTATTTCATATACTGATTTAAAGCTTAAATACGAAGGGGAATGGTGGGACTCGAACCGTGAATGCCTCTTCTTTGTGCGAATGCTCTACCATTACGCTATTGCTATTTGGTGTGATTTGCATAAACATTCTTTCTTATGCTCTTCCATGTCTGAATTGCTAACTGCAGCTAAGCAATGGGCACACCCGCTCACACACGTGCAAATACGGGCAGCTATTTTGGGATTTAAGAAAATATATTTAATATTTTGCGTTTTAGAACTATGCTCAGGGTTTACAATATCAGGGGGTGTAGTGTTGGGTGCAGGGACATTTGCACGGACTCGCTCTTGTGTGTGTGCTTTTTTTACTTTTAGAACACTTGCAGGGGCGTGGACATTTAGACTGCTCGGCAGTCCGACACGCCCCCTGCTTTCTTACATGGTCCGTGTAAGAGTTACGGTTGAGTCAGCGTGCCCTCATGAATATTCATGGCACGCTGACTTCATACCGTTCAACTGCAGCCTCCAGTAAGACATACTAAGTCTTACACGGAGGTTTAGTGAATCCGGGGGACAGTGTTTTTAGTGCTGCATTTGATTATAGACTTTGCAAAATGGATCTTTTTTTTTTCAAAATGATAGGTTGGCTGATTTTTTTTTCCATTCTTCTTTTTCTTAAAGTTGTCAGAAAAATGCAATATTTGTGATAAGGGGGCTACACTTGGACAGAGACATCCACATTCTGGAAGGGAATTTGGCATTCACTTTCAAAATCCTGACTACACCTCTTCAATGTAGCATAACTTAAAGTTATAGAAAAGCTATACTGCCTAAAACCCATATATGGTACTACAACAACAAAGAAAGATAGATTTCATATATTTGTTAATCATTTCTATCATTTTGAAAAAAGAGGTAGTGGCACAAAAAATATCACTGAAAAAATGTATATATTTTTACAGCTTACAGCGCCTCCATATTTTGGTCAGAAAACAGAAGGAATTAATGAAGATCACAGAAGGCAGAAATGGTCACCAAAGTCCATCATTCATCATTGTACCAATATTTCTTTCAGCAAGGTAATGACTGCAGTGGTTATTGCACTGAATTTTCATATTTTTGTGCGTGCCTCAATGCATGTCCAGCATCAAGCTATGCTTAGTGAGATGGAAACTCACATACAATCCATTAGGTATGTTGAACGAAAATGTTGACATAATTTATAGACTGTCTTGACACAAGCAAGAACCTTTCATTAAAAATGACCAAAACTGACTTTACTTAGATGTAGAAAGTAGGTTGTACAACTTCTTCTTCTTCTTCTTTAGGCTTTTCCCAGTTAGGGGTCACCACAGCGGATCACCTGTCTGCTCATGATTGGCAGCAGAGTTTTACAGTGGTGAGTTGCCAGCCCGGCGCCCAACCTTCCACAGAAGGCACACACATGCACGCACTCATGCCTAGGGCCAATTTAGAGTGTCCAATCCACCTACAGCATGTCTTTGGGATGTGGGAGGAAACCGGAGCACCCGGAGGAAACCCACGTGACCACAGGGAGGACATGCAGACTCCGCACAGAAGGCACCCCAGCCAAGTTAAAAGACATAAATGTGTATCTAAATGCACTCAACCTCCAGCTGCAAGGTACAGACTAAATTATGATTTTTTTTGGAACGTACAAATCATTTTAATAAAACTTGCTATTTTATTTCAGATATTAGTATTTACATTTTCCTGTATTTCCAGCACCTAAAAGAAGAAGTATCAAGGCATCATACCATTAATGATGCTGACTCTGGAATGTACATGTAATGACTTGTATCCAAATTAGTTTAGTATTCCAGGGTGTTCGGTATTTTAGACCTGAATTTGCTTACTAATCATAAGACAATTTTGAGACTACCAATGTGAATAAAATTGCTATTTTAGTAGACAGAAGGTGAGGATTTTAAAATGCAGCTCAGTAAAGTATGATGCTCAGAAATGGAAATTAGGTATCCGCACTGTACATTTTAACACTATTAGGAATGCTAATAGAGTCTGTACTGTCAACTACTGAAACTCCATGTTAATGAAATATGACTGGCAAAAGAAGGTGGCATTTTTTTGCTCTCATCATTTGACTCTACTTTCTTCTGTGAACAAATATTTTCTAGAAATGAAGTCAGTTCTTTGTTCTACAGCCATTGCTGGAGTTAGGCACCCACTGAACCCACGGCCTCAGGAAGCCCCTGATTATCTCCTTGCGAATGAGGGTCCCCATGCAGCAGCCACAGGTTTCTCCATATCCACCATTCTTTACTCAGGACCTTGTGGATGTACGCACGTCTGTGTGACATCACTGCGCGATTGCAAACTTTTTTCATTTTTTTTTTTAACTTGCTTGTAAGTTGTACTCAATCAGGTCCTCTTCGGGAAGCAAGGGACATGACTAGCTGCAGTAGCCAGGGAAGAAAGTTGTCTTTTTTTCTACATGGAGATGATAAACCAAGGACCTGATTGGTCCTTGCAAAGCACTTCCTGTGTCATCTAACTTTAAAAAGGCACGTGTGGAGCAAGCATTACTTCTCGTCTTGTTTTTCAAGAGAGGAGTTTGTTTTGCTTTTTATCGGCAGCCGATCGGGGCTCTGGATTACCAGTGTGAGGATGGAGGATGGACGGCAGATTCAAGCTTTCCAGGAGTGATCATAGGACAAGTCAAGGTATTTTTAACTGCCCTTGTAAGGGCAATTTATAAAAGATCTGAAAATCTGTCCTTTTAATGGCAATTTAAAAGGGATGAACTGGTCTGGTCTGTGTGGAGGGGAAGTCAGCAACAGATCAGTCTAAAATCATGAAGAGGGAGCAGAAGATTAATAGCAGCCTTCTACCAACTGCATAAAAGGTACATTTTGGGGATTATTTTTAAATTTATTTTTGTGGGGGTGGTGAGGAAGCCTAGGGAGATGATTGTATTACTTTTTCTGTGCAGATTTCTTGTGCTAAGAGGACTGGGGGTGAGGGGCTATGGTTGTAGCAATTTTATTTTGCTTTTGTCCAGAATTCTTCTGCTAGAGATTGAAGAAGGGAAGCTTGTCTATAATAATGCCCAGATTTGATGTAGTCTTTATAGTCAGTCTTGCACAAGTTTTTGTTGTTGTTTGTCTTTCGGCTTTTCCCAGTAAGGGCACTCAGTCTTGCACAAGAACGTTCATTAATTTATTTTTGTTTTGTCTACAATTGTGCTAAAAGATTGGTAGTTGGGGGATAGTGGCTGTGAAAATGCTGCAGAACATACAGATTTTTTTTAATGTATAACAATGCAAACCCTGTTATGCTAGTATTGTTTTTTGTATACCAGCAATGTTTACTGTAATGTCCCCATGCTGGGTCAGTAATCAAGCAGCCTGAATCCTCACTACTGACATTGGAAAGAGATGTGCACTTGGAATACAAATGGATACACTCAGTATTTCCAGATGTAGACCACTCTGCATCAAGCTCAATTTCCCTTAAGAGCACACAGAACACACACTCAGCCTGGGGTCTGGGTGTCTCTATCTGCCTCTCCCAGGTCCCCACTAATGCTTCCCACTGGCACTGTGAAACTCATGCTTTGTGTCCATGCCCCAAGTAGCGTGTGCACACATACACACACACACACACACACACACACACACACACACACACACACACACACACACACACAGACCTACCTGGGAAAAGCTGGCACAGATTACCTGCTCTATCAACTTTTCCCAGACTATAAGGTAGATTCACTACCACCAGTCAGTTACTATAAGGACCTTAAAAGGGTATCCAATTATGCTTTATGAAGTTAATATTAATACAAATGGTAATGTTGACCAAACAGTAAGGCCAGAGTTATCACCAAATAAATATATGCAAATACTCTCAAAGCTTAAATATTTTCTAAATAAGACCAGCCACAATAAAAAGTGTAAATACGTGTAATAACAAATAATAAAAGAACAAGAAAATAGTAAATAAATATTTACAGTAAACCACAGAGTTCAAATCACAGGAAATATTGAAAATAATATTGATGGATAGACTCATACAAATAAAGAAAAACAATTTCTAAACTAAGATTCACTATATTACTGACTGAATCTAGGATAATTACTATTCCCTAATAGCTTACTTGATAAAGCAAGGCATAATGAAATACATGAGAAGTCTTCCTAGACAGCTTCCCCAAAGCAAAAATCTCAATACTCAGAGATTACTCCTGGTAAAATACAATATCCAAGATGGCTTGCAGAATGACCACATCTGGTCTCCTGACTCTAGGTTCTCACAGTACCCCCTTTGAAGCTGAGAAGACAGGAATTTAGCATAGACAGCTACAATATACATTCCCATCTTTTTACTAAGCTAATGAACAAAGGCTTCTTCCAAACCCACTGTCTCTGGTCCTATTCAGCACTGTGGGGTGACGTTTTAATGGTTTAACAACTCATTAACATTTCCCTTATTTTTCTTAAAGTAACCTAGCTAGTTAACCTCTGCTGTCCCAGTATCCTCTATTAAAACATATACATTTAATTCAGTTACAATAATAATACATGTACATTTCTTTTCATTCCAGCAGGGTGCACTGTTGATACGTTTAACACAAGCAAACCTCACAAATACATTTTCAGCACAGGCATCTGTACAAATCAGTTTGATATACAAATATTTTATATTTTTTATTTACAAAATTCTAGCTAGCTGTGCTGGCACAAGTCATACAGCCACTGCCCTACTTCTCCTGGCATGGCTGGCAGTACCTCCTATCATCACATTTACAACTATTCCTGATGCTATGCCTTTGTTCTATAACTTTTTGCTTTGTCCAGAACTATTGTGCTGTAAGGTTGGGAGGGGAGTTAGCAGCTGTGAGAATGTTGTAGAATGTATAGATGTTTTAATGTATACTAATGCAAACCCTGTTATGCTAGTCTTATGTATACCAGCAATGTTTATACCTATCCTTGATGATGCAAATTTGTTCTATGATCATTTTTTGTTTTGTCCTTAGTTATTCTGTTGAGAGGTCGGGAGTGAGGTTAGGGACTGTTAGAATGTTGCACAATGTTCAAATGTTTTCCTGGTATTTTTTCATAGGTTCATAGGTGTGCACTAAGCTAATGGCCCTGGGGCCTTTACAAGCCTAGCCATAGGATTTCTCTGGCATAGTGCCACCCGACCTTAGTTCTCAGTGCCTCTGTCGAGTAGAGCCACTGGAATTTGTTTGTTTCTTATTGAAAAAGTGGGATTATGTGATGTACAAGCACATTGTTGATGTTACACCTTTATCTTGTTTTTATTTTGTTTTCACTTCATCCAGAATTATTGTGCTGAGACATGGGGGAGGGGGGTAAGGGCTATCAGTATTCTGCGGAATATACTGATGTCTTAATGCATGCTAATGCAAACACTGTTCTGCTGTCTAAGTTTATCATAGCAATGTTTTAAATTATCCCTGTAGTTACACCTTTGTTCTGCAATTATTTTTTGCTATGTCTGGAATTATGCTGAGAAGTTAGGTTGGTAGGGCCTGTGAGAATTTTGCACAATGTCCAGATGTTTAGTATTTTTGGTCTATTCTTCCACAAAAATGTGGGATCATACAACACGTGTTATTCAAAATCTTATTCTAGCATCGTTATTAGTTCATAAGCCCAGTATTTTAAATCCCTAATGTAATGCCTTTGTCTTGTGGTGGTTTTGCTTCATGCAGCTTTATTATAGCAATATTTAAAACTATCCCTTATGTTACATCTTTGTTCTGAAGTTATTTTTGGCTTTGTCTAGCATTGTTAAGTTGAAAGTTTAGGAGAGGGGCAGGGGTGCTAGCATCCTACAATGTTGCACAATGTTTAGTTCTGCAGTTATTTTTGACTTTGTCTAGCATTGTTAAATTGAGAGGTTAGGAGGGGGGATGGGGCTGCTAGAATGTTGCACAGTGTTTAGATGTTTGCCTGGTAATTTTAGTCTGTTCCTCATCAAAAATGTGGGTTCGTGCAATGCATGCTCCTGCAAAATCTGTTCTAGCATCTTTTAGTTCATATTAAATCCCTAATGTTATGCCTTTGTCTATTTTTTTAGTTTGTTTACTTTGTCAAGAATTATTTTGCTGAGACATTGGGGGCTGTGAGAATTCTGCAGAATGTACTGTTTTAATGCATGCTAAGGCAAACCCTGCTATTCTAGTATCTTTCTAAGTTTATTATAGCAATGTTTTAAACTATTCTTGATTATTTTTGGCTTTGTCTACTAAAATTATTGTGATGAGAAGTCGGGGGGGTAGGGCCTAGGAGAATGTAGTAGAATGTTTGCCTGATATTTTTCAGTGGCGGATTTAGTCATGGGCATAGGGGTGCGTGTCGGCCTCTTTTTAAAACTTCATTTTTTTTTAAAATCAGGACGTGCAGCTTTTCTTCCCAAAGAATCCTGTCACCAATGCGCCTAATTAATACATCAGACATGCAATTGGAGGTTGCAGTCAGATGATTTTTTTTTTAAACGATGCTCCAACTGCATCTCCGCTGTAATTTAGGCACATTGGTGACAGGTGTGATATCGTTGTGAGTAAAAGTTTAGTTAACCTCATCATAAGACAGAAGACAGTTTAATTTTAAAATAAAACCAGTCAGACAAATGAGTTTGAAACTGCTTGTCCAGTGTGAGGGAGTGATCTGCACTGAGGTAATTATTTACTAATTCTTTTATTTTATTGAACCAATTTTGAACCAATTTTCAAGGTACCAGTGAAGCGGTACAGTTGAGAGACTGCTTCGTTTGGTGCACTTACAGCATAAATTATGCAGAGTCTTCCGGCTGTGGTTTAAAATGCAATAATATAGTTTTTATTATTATTATTATTATTATTATATGTAAAACAAGTTCGCAAAAAAGATGTTTGTTCTGTGGTTGACGGCAGGCACTACAGTTTACAGATGGCAGGCATTACAGATTTAGACACTTGCTATCGCCCCACCCAGAGTATTTTATTTTTATTTTTTTTTTTTAGGTTGCATGACAACCCCGTAGAACTATTAATGCTGCTATATTTTTTTGATATTGTCAGTTATGCTACACAGTGTTTGTGTGTTTTCCTAACTGGAGTGCAGTACATAATGAAAAATGGTGGAGAGAAACTATTGTAGTTGTCTTAATTTTTCCTTTCGCGTGTTTTTTTCTACTCTTTCTCTATAAAAAGTGTGTATGTATGTATGTACATATGTGAATTTCATTTGCCAGTGCCTACTCGCTTATTTTTGGAGATGAGTGCATCACAGTGTAAAAGGGACTTTAAAAGCTCGGTGACCTGAAACGTACAGTACTGTAATTAATATGCTAAGGAGAAAGCATGGAATTCAAGTCAAATGTACTTGGTCTTCAGCTGTCCCATTACTTCATTTATATGCATTTTTGCACAGTTTTAATTGTGTAGTCACTCGTTTAATAGAGGTTAGTGTATGTTTATCCAGGGGTTACATCATCATTCAGCTGTCCCTAATTTTGATTCAGATTTAACTTTGTCTCTCCTGACTAGTGACTTTTAGAGAAATGGTGGTGAATTACACTTTCACTTGAAAAAAAAATGTGTATTATTTCCCATTCTACTAATCTATCAATGTAAAGTGACCCTGAGTATTTTTGGATTTGTCCCTGATTGGTGAGAGCTACGATTTAAAGTGAATGTACATACCTTATAAAATAACTCCTTACCATATTAAATGAATGCCAGCTTGAAAGTCTACTGAATGTAAACTATGTTATACAAATGAACTGCTTCCGGGGAGAATTGGTTCCTCTATATAATTGGTGCCAACTCTGCTGTTTCTCCATGAAGTTGATCAGAAAGTATTAGCCCATCCTTATCTATTTAAGCTCGACTTTTTCTCAGGAAGGAAAATCTTTCCTTGAGCTCATGAGAAGTTCACAGACAGAATTTTAAAAGTTGGAATAATAAACTTCTTTTATATCTATATCCTTAAGCTTTCAGCTGTTAAAAAAACATTAGAAATACTAATATGGGGTTTTAAGTTTCTGATTTTATCAGTGGACTGCAATTAATAGAAGCTGAAGTGAGTAAATGCTATACTTGGGGGGGGGGGGGATCAAGCCCACAGCAGTGCAAGCTGTTATGCAGATTATTACAGCACAGTCAATAAAAGCTGATTCTGAAACTCGGTAAATAAGCTGAATCATACCAAAGACATTTGCTTTTATAAATTACCAGTGCTTATTTTAATATTTAAGGTGTTAAAGTTTCTCTGGAACAGAATTTGTTGTGGTGCTTCCTGTTTTGTACAGCAAAGGTTGTATATGTGTGATTGACCTGTACCAACATTAGAATGTTACAGTCAATCTGCAATGATGGGATTGTCCATTTTGTACTTTTTAATGGAGAATTTTTGCAGTAATTAATGGAGCTATTCTCCCTGGGCCTCTACTGAAATGAGTTTCTGACCCAGTCGGACATTCCTGGTTACCAAATGTTAAATAAATAAATAAAATAAATAAATTATAAGCTCTCACCTACTTTTGGCTGACCTTCAACCTCTGCATCTGTTCATGTCTGTGTACTACATCAGCTGTGTTTTACTTTTAATGACAGGACTGTTCCTTTTATTCATTTTCTGTAGTCCCGTAGGTTTTAATAAGAATGACTTCATAAGTAATATATATTTGTTTGTTGTTTTCATATTCATTTTCCGAAGTTCATAGGGCATAGATCTCAACTAAATAGGGACAAATTTCAAGACAAACTGGAACAAATCCAGGAATAATCATGGATAATCAGGGACACCTTTTAAAACATTAGTACTGTTAACTTGACATGTCAACAGAACAAGTTAATATGAATTAATACACAGTTTCTGAAGTAAAAGAAGTCCATAACTCTAATTATATTGTCATTATTTATTAAGTGCAACCCACCACCACATCTCCAAAAGTGACCAGTTTTAGAAGGGATTAAGAGGGACTGAGCTAAAATTTGCGTCAAAATCAGGGACAGTTGAGAGGTATGTTGTAGGGTATAAGTACTGTTAATAACTAGCCACCTTGCCCTGCCAGCACCCACTGTCAATCATGGAAGGAACACCTGTCAGTTACGGACAGAACACCCAAGGCTGCACAAACCTGGTGGTGGGGACGGTAGTCGATTACACAATATATTGCGTGTTTGTCTGTGGGTGTCAGACAGACATGCAGCTTGTACCTGGAAATAAAAGTATGTAGCTAAAGGACACTATCTATCCTTCTCACTAGCAGGACTGATTTCAGTAAACTGTCAGCTAACTGGAATTCAAGCAACCAGCAAACGAAAATTGAAATACAGTACAGTATGAACAATTCAATTTTCATATATTGCACTGTCTGTTTTCCCCTTGCAGAAACATACCTTATGTTTTTAGAGTTTTAGAGTTTCGAAAAGGAAGATAGGAATAAATTCCCTTTCTCTCCAACCTGAGAATAAGTCAAACCAAACAAGTCAAATCACTAAAATGGCAACACTTGCTCCACACTCACTCAGTCCGTTTGCATCAGATTGCACATTCTCTCTCTGATTTCTCACACACACAGTCTCTTCAGCTTTCATACATGCATTCACTCACTCTGTCTCTGATCTGTCACACACACTCTCTTCAGCTTTCATACATGACTCCAATCTCTTACACAGTCTCTTCTGCTTTCATACATGCATTCACCCACTCTTTCTCTCTCCGATCTCTCACACACACTCTGTTTAGCTTTCATACATCTCTCCAATCTCTCACACACACACAGTCTCTTCAGCTTTCATACCTGCATTCACTCATTCTTTCTCATGCCGATCTCTCACACATACAGTCTCTTCAGCTTTCTTACATGCATTCAATCACACTCTCTCCAATCTCTCACACACTCTGTTCAGCTTTCATACATCTCTACGATGTCTCACACACAGTCACTTGTGCTTTCATACATGCATTCAATCACTCTCTCTCCAATCTCGGACACACTCTCTTCAGCTTGCATACATCTCTCCCATCTTTCACATACAGTCACTTCTGCTTTCATACATGCATTCACTCAAACTCTCTCTCTCTCACTTCAATTAATTAAGTTCCAATCCACTTAGCATGGCGTTGGAAACTGTTCTGCGTGCCATGCTTTCCAGTAGAAATATAAGTTTAAAATATTATTATTCCAGCCAGGCTTTTAATTATTGTATTTCAGTATTAAAATCAAATCAATGCAGTCTTTATGGTATGGTGTAGTATAGGGTACAGTAATAGTCAGGCCTTTTATTAATAGTAACTCTCAAGCAACCAGAAACTACAGTTATCTGGCATCTACCAATCCCTATGGGTGCCGGATAACTGAGAGTTTACTGTACTAACCTTAGGTGTTTCTGCTGATATTTCAAGAAAACGATTTGTGTGAGAGGTTACTTGCTGTTGCAGAACATCACAATGGACACGGAGGTTTTATTACTGAAATGCACATCCAAGCAACAGGATCGCATAGCACCTTGCCTTATTCTAGTCTTTAGGTCATACCTCTCAAGTGTACCTCATTAGGAGGAATGTTCCTCATTTCATGTCTGAAACAAGCCCATGTTCCACACTGAAAGGGTCTGTTATACATTTAGTCATAAGAATTTTTCCAAATTATATCCATTGTAAATAATACCGAATCAAATGAATTCATCATAAGAACATCTTATAAGTATAAAGTAACACATGCAACCATTGTGTGAGCTTCCTAGCTGAAGTTCTTAGTAACCTTAATAATTAAGGTTAAGGGAGTGTTTCAAGACAGAAGAGTAAATATAAGAGTTACTTATAGAATTAGGGTACCACGAACAAAAAGATCACCATTGAGAATAATAGTAGAAGATCCTTGAATTTGTAGAACTCTTTGGATAGTGATGGCATTAAAATATTATTTCTAATAATTTAAAAATGCTTTTGGCCTTCCCAAATCCATCAGAAGCATTAAGAAATTGATCAGAATTCATATATACAAAAGGAGATAATTAAAAGAGTATGTAAATGGGAATTATAAAAAAAGCAGGAATGGTAACTAAAAGAGAGATGAGAATACATGGAGACTGCAATTACAATAAATATATATTCCAACATGCCTAAAGTGGATCTTTAAGAGGTGAATTGTATTTAGCTCTGGATGTATTTTAATATAAATCAAGTAATGTGATCTGTGTGGCTTTCTGGGGAAAATGCTCAGCATTTTAGATCAGTAAAGCTATCAGGATGCCAAACAGAAGGATATAGGAGCACTACTATGCTATCAGGACAACTGGTCTTGGGTAAAAGTTTTAAGTTTAAATGCTAGAATCTGTTTTTTAATATTTATGGTGAACACATCTCGGTGTAAGGAAGTAGAAAAGTGTAGTAGATGCCCAACCTAAATTCCTGATGCTAAAAACAAATGCTTAAGTATTTTTGTAACTATTTAAGTACTCTGCAATTGTTGATGTGGGACTGGGTTGGAATTCCATAGTTTAGCTGTGTATGCGAAATATAAGAAATCCCTTTAAGAGTTGTACAATGTGTGTGCCAGGACCAGATTTTTTTTTAACCAAATGTCTCTTGGTGTATACCATTGTACAAGTTACCTATTAATGGACATTTTTCATTATGTTAGGGTGTTATATGCTTTTTTTAGCTAGGGATAGGCCAGTTATTAGGAAGTTCAAGCAAGCCAAGTTGCTGGAGGTCTTTGTAGTGATGAGTTATTTTGGGCTGGTTAATTGCTAATTTAACAATTTTGTTATAGCCCTGTTCCTACTCCAGTTTGGTGCACCACTGCTGCAGATGGTTACAGAGCAACAGACAACTCTTCCTGGTCATATAAGCACATCTTTAACTATTTTGGATTTGCTGTTATAAAAGGTCCAGTGTTCATTATTATATTAAATGAAAAGCAACATCTCTGAAACCATATCAAGTCAAGTAGCATGTGAAACTGTCTCTGAGAGGGAGAGTTGTAGCAATTTATTTTAATATTTATGTTCAGATTTTACATTTTTAATATGCCACTGTAAGCTTTTACTAATTGGTGGGATTATGAAAAGGACATATTGATTGAAGAAGAAGGAAAATAAAATAGACTACTAAAATACTGATGGAAAAAAAAGCCATTGCGTAATAAACATACGCAAAAGAGTGTGTGGATAATGCTAATATTTACCCACAACTGTAGTCTGTTTAGTTGTTCTTTCAATGTTGGGATAGAGTTTTTGTTGTATCTTTCGGCTTTTCCCGGTTAGGGGTCGCCACAGCGGAACTCCGGTCCGCTAATGATTGGCAGTAGATTTTTACGTACCTTGCCAGGTTGGGATAGAGTGTAAAACTAAAATGATTGCATACTTTAAATGAAGCAGTTACTGGCTCATTGCTTTGTGCATATTTTTAACTTACTTTTTTATCCAAGAGAGAACTTTTTCAAGTTTAATGCTGTCTGTTTTCTTTCATTTATTCAGCTCTGGGATAGAGATCAGCAAAGGCAGAAATGTAATGTTGAAAATCATTGTCAGAAAAAAAAAGACAGTACAAGGGATATTAGTGGAACTGAACCGTCTTTTGAGTCAGTATTAGTGTTAGTAAACGAGGCCTCTACTACAGTGTATATCATGTGCAATATGTCATAATTTACTCAGCACTGCAAACTCCTGCTGGATTGTGTGAATTTTCATTTAAATATTGACATTTGCTCAATGTCTTTTTTTCAGATGCGCTTCTTCCTTGTTCAGGACAATGTCATTGATTGCATCACATTATATCATACTATAGCCAATGACAGTCAATTTATATTTTATCAGGTAATAAAGTGCACAGTAGTAGTTAACAAATGCTGCTACATGACTGTGGGAAGTCTTGCATTTAAATAAATATTAAAACTTCTAGGGAACTTAGAACACTGTTAACACATTACATTGACCGTCCAGACAACCAGATGGAAAACAATAACTTTAGATCTTAAAAGGGCCCTTTTGTGGTTTTATTATTGTAATTCTCCAAGAGTGTACACTTACCTTCCACACATCTTCTAGAGGTTCAGAGTGCAATATATAGGAATAGGGATGAATAGGTCCCTCATATTCATGTCAGCACACACACACACACACACACACACACACACACACACACACACACACACACACACACACACACACATCGAGTAATAATTACATTTGTATTTTATTTTATTCATGTAGAACATCTCTCTCTCGGGTTGGGGAGAAACACAGAAGAACATGAACAGACCGACAGATGCATTCAAAACTGAATAGTTGAAAAAGAACTTCACTATGTTTTAATGAGAAAGAGCAACTCCCTGATGTGCACATTTGCCTTCAGGAGGTTGTTTGATTTGGGTGATTGCATTACAGACTGTTGTGGTTATATTCTGAATGGAATTACACTTGTTCTGCATGACTTCATGTTTGGTATATTCTAAAAGAGAGCTGCATTCATTCTCAAGGGGAAGGGTATGCTATGGTCTGATATTTCTGTCTCTCTTTATAGCTTGGAATTGTCACAGACTCTATGCCAGACAAGAAGAAAAGGAATATGTCAGGTTAACTTTCAAGTTCAATGTGCTCAGGATAGGGAGACATGGGGAACTGTTCTTAAATACCTAAGTTGTGTGATGCCAGACTAGATAAATATTAATTGTTTAAATCAACTTGTCTGCCACTCACAGTTGTCATCTTTAGCTGTAGACATACATTAAGCATTGGTGGGGAGAATTATCTTGGCAAAAGTTTGATAATTGTTATAAACCGTATTATAAACATAGTGTAGAAGCAGTTGTTAAACTGCTGGAAAATAGCAAACGTAATGAAATATTTATTCAATATTTTAACCTGGTAAACCCAATGAATACAATACCTCTCAGCCTCAGAGCAAGAATTCTGGACAAATACAAGAATAATGCAGGGGCTAAGGCCCCAAATCATGTCCAGATTTTAAGTGTTGTTCTTATCAACTATGAAGTTGCTAGAATAACAGAATCTGAAGTATGAAACTCAAATGTCATTATGTAGTGACTTTAGCCCTCTGTGAATTGTCACAAAATACAATTCTTTTGAGAATCAGATAAAAAAAAATGAAGCAAAAATCTGTACATTCTAAGAAATTCTGGACAGTTGAGAGGTACTTCATATTTATACTTGCAAACATGCAGACATACATACTTATCTACATTTTAAACATATATATTCCAAAGACGTGTCTGTAGCGGTTCTCCCCAGGCCTATGCTGAAAATGGGCTCTGTCCCGGTCGGACTTTCCTGGTAAACAAATGTTAAAATAATATAAACATAGCTGGCCTTAAGCATTGGCCAACTAGGCAGCTGCCTAGGGTGCCACTCTAGCAGAGGTACTTTTCCAGTAATCTGGATGGTGTAGGTAGACCAAAATGGGGGCACCAGGTGATGTGGGGGGGGGGCAATGTGGAGACCTTCTGCCTAGGGCACCAGTTGCCAAAGGCCGTCCCTGAATATATATATATGTGTGTGTATATGATGTAGATACATAGATATATTTATAAAAAAAAAATATATATATATATATATATATATATATATTTTATATATATATATATATATATATATATATATATATATATATATATATATACATACACACACACACACACACACACACACACACACACACGTATATGTATGAATACACACACACACACACACACACACACACACACACACACACACACACACACACACACACACACACACACACACTTTCTTTTTGTTTTGGCTGATCCCATTAGGGGTCACCACAGAGGATCATCTGTTTCCATTTCTTCCTGTCCTCAGCATCTTGGTCTGTCAAACCAAAACCCTGCATGTCCTCTCTCACCACATCCATAAACCTTATCTTAGGCCTTCTTCTTTTCCTCTTACCTGGCAGCTCCATCCTTAGCATCCTTCTCCCAATATACCCAGCATGTCTTCTCAGCACATGTCCAAATTAATCCATTCTTGCCTCTCCGGCGTTGTCTCCAAACCATCAAACCTAAGCTGACCCTCTATTATACTCATTTCTAATCTTGTCCATCCTTGTCACACCCAGTGCAAATCTTAACATCTTTAACTCTGCCACCTCCTGCAATGACTCCTGTCTTTTCATCAGTGCCACCATCTCCAGCCCATATAACATAGTTGGTCTCACTACCATCTTGTAGACCTTCGCTTTCTCTCTTACTGGTACCCATCTATCCCAAATCACTCCTGACACTCTTCTTCACCCACTCCATCCTGCCTGCACTCTCTTCTTCACCTCTGTTCCACTCTTCCACACTCACCATTACACTGAACTGTTGATCCCAAGTATTTAAACCCATCACACCATCTACCTTGACCTAGCCAAAGCCTTTGACACTATTCCCCACTCAAACATAATAGATAAACTCTCCCAGCTAGGCATCAACCCATATGTTACCAGATGGGTAGCTAACTGGCTCACTGATAGAGCCCACTCAGTTGAAATACGGGAAGCCACCTCTAGTAGTAGACCCATTACAAGTGGTGTAGCCCAAGGATCAGTCTTGGGGCCTCTACTGTTTGGGATATACCTTTCTGAGGTGCAAGCCAAAACCAGTGGTCTGTGGCTGACCAAGTTTGCAGATGACTGCAATCTGGGCACTGTCATAAATTCCCCTAGATATGTGAACATCCTCCAAGAGGGCCTTACCCATACTAATTACTGGTGCCAGAAGCATGGACTCAAACTGAATGCCAAGAAATGCATCATTATCCCCTTTGGGGAAAATGGCATCCCCACTAATTATCACATTAATAACAATATACTAAGCACGCAATCAGTCCTGAGAAACTTGGGCACCCAAGTTGATAGCAGCATGACTTTTTACCATCACATTGCCTCCGTAGTACGAAAGGCTTTCTACATGGCCAACCTCATAAGTAAGGGTATTTCATCCAGGAACATGGAGGTCATAAAATCCCTGTACTCCTCCCTTATCAGACCCAGTATCAAGGACAATGCCCCCTTCGGCATGTACCGTGCCAAGCACATGCAGCAGTTGAAGACCACAGAGGTTCCTGCCCAGGAAAATTCAAGATCTCAAACACCTATCCTATGCAGATAAGCTAAAAGCCGTGTCCCTCTACTCAGTCTCGTACAGACTGCTCAGAGGCGACATGTGTCTGACATATAAGGCTGTCTCAGACTCAGTCTTGATAGAGTTGCTGCATATCCATAAGTCAAACTCCACTCGCGCAACCTGCACACAAGGCCTCAACCTGATCTGTGACATTAATAAAAGTTTTTGGTGGGATAGATTGATGTCCCAATGACTCCCCCATCTGTAGAATAGACTCCCTCTCCATGTCAAGCAGAGTACCTCATTAGCCCTTTTTAAGAGGAACCTGGATGACTGGATGGGAAACAGAAAAATACCCCTGGGATCCCACCTGTGTCCCTGCTGGCCAGGGAAAACATGTGCTGACTTTGTGTGAACATGGGTGAAATTCTTGGCTAGGCTTATAAGGGCCTCCAGGCCAGTAGCCTAGTATCATCCTATGAACCTATATACCTATAATCCACCTTCGCCAACTCTACTCCCTGCATCCTCACCATGTCTCTGTCCTCCCCCTCATTCACACACATATATATTCTGTCTTAGTCCTGCTGATTTTCATTCCTCTCCTCTCCAGGGCATATCTCCACCTTTCCAGGGTCTCCTCACTCAATCTGTTCCCCAATCTCAGTACAAATTGTATTGTCATCCTCAAACATCACAGTCATGGGGACTCCTGTCTGATCTCGTCTGTCAACCTGTCCATTACCATTGCAAATAAGAAAGGGCTCAGAGCTGATCCTTGATGTAATCCCACCTCCACCTTGAACGCATCCATCACTCCCACCACAGACCTCAGCACTGTCATACTACTCTCAGACATACCCTGTACCACTCTTACATACGTTTCTGCCACTTCCTCATACAATACCACAACTCCTCTCTAGGCATCCTGTTATATGCTTTCTGTAAGTCCACGAAGACACAGTGCAACTCCTTCTGACCTTCTCTACACTTCTCCATCAACACCCTCAGAGCAAACATTGAATCCATAGTGCTCTTTCCTAGCATGAAACCATACTGCTGCTCACTAATCATCATCACACACACATTCGTTAAATCCTGGTAGGGAGGGTGACTTATCATTGGTCTGAAACAGTGTTTCGATGATGTTGTGCTCAAAGAGGAATTTCTTGCTGTCATGTTATAGCTTATGTCAGATTAACAAAAATGAACAATATATGTCTAGGTTGTACAAATAATGACAATTTGTGAAAGTTTAGCAAAAATATAATTATGTGCATGTACAGAGTACACTATACACTAACTTTTATAGAAAGACTATGACTATAGTATTATCACAGTAAGGAATATTTCCTACTCATAGCATTGCTATTTGTACATTTTAATATCTGTCCTTGCTTACAAAATATTTACAGTTTTTTTTATGCCTTTTAAGTTTATTTCTCCAGAAAATGCTGTGTAATGCAAGGATGTCTGTAAGCTGGCAGAAGTGTGACATTCCACTCTGCGTAGATGTTAATAAAGCAATAACCGACGACGTGGTGAGGTATATTGAAGATTTACCCACGGTTGGTGTAATTAAACAAAGGCAACTGTGGGTAAATCTTCAATATACCACAACCACGGAGTCAGTTATTGCTATTATACAATGACATTATTTCCGAAAAAAATTACTTTTCTTAAATAATGTCTTTGTATAACGGCGGATTACTGTTCTTCCACCGGTTGTGGTATACTGCTTCTTAGTTTTAATGTACCGCGCATGCGTATGGGACTTGCGTTCCCACGCATTCCCAATACATTAATGCTTTGAAATGGAAGTAACGGAGAAAAGAAAGTCTCCGTTGCTCAGTTTTCTCTTTTTTTTTAATTGTAAAAAAAAAAAGGTTTTGGGGCACTTTATACCAATGGAAAAAAGTCCGGGTGACCGGACCTTTTTCCATTGGTGTATTGTGGGATTTACAATGGGCAGGCTGGTTGGGCTGGGCCAATCAGCATGCACATTTTTGAATAGTAATAGGGAGTCATTGTATAATGAGTTATTTATTCTGGATATTCTTGTAGTTATCACAGATAGTTAAATGAATTGGGAAAATGTAGTGTCAGAGCACAATTCATTTCTAGCAGTGACTAAGATAACAGTCAGTAGTATATAACCCTCAGACAGAAACAGTTTTGTAAAGTAATTGCAGCATGCCAAAGCAGAAACCATACATTCATTAGTGAAGTGTTTTATACGCATTTGTTCTTCAGCATAATGAACAAGTGTTGCTAAGGGGCATTGCCTAAGTCAGTAGTATTTGACATTCTTTTACTTTGCACATTAGATACAGAAGCAGTTAATTCTTATATTGAAATGAGCTGCAGGAAAAAGTGCTGCCATGTGTTCAGGAGCCAAGCGACAACTACATCAACAGTCTCTCTTCAAATTTTTCAGAAAGGCCATAAAACACAGAGAAGGTTCAGTCTCTGAAGGTATGTCATTGTGGGTGAGAGTATCATCAAAGTGGATGTAATGTCCTATTCTATGGATGATTATATTAGATAGTTCAGATATGTATGACATTTTATTTCCTGTGCTAAAAGTATTTGTCTAGGATTTTGTGAATTAGGGTGTTCATAACTTTTACTGATTCAGTTTTAAAAGGAAATCAGGTAATGAATGGAAAATGGACTGAAAGATACTGCACTTTAAAAGTTTGACTTGCTTATATATATATCAAGGAAGGAGCTCATGTGTGAGATGAAACATCTTAGTAATCCTTGTTGTGTACTTTGCATTTCTTTTCTTTTGTGGGTTTGCAGGAATCCAGTCTATAGATTGTGTTTTCCTGTGATTATTTTCTTTTTGTTAGTAAAACTTTTTGTTTCTATAACATTCTGCTCTTCAGTGGAGGCAAATGTAGATGTATTTTATTTTGTTGTACTGTTAGGGAAGTTATTAACCTCTTGATATTTGTTTTCATTTTTAAACCAGCTGTCAGTCAAGGTAGAACTATAACTGAAGTCAGCAGCTCAAGAGCTAGCATAGAAAGTGAGAGAAGTACCATAAGTGTAGTCAGTTATGTCAGTAAGAAGGATTCAGATGAAATCTGTGACACTAACTGTTAACTGACAGATATTTAAACAATAATTGACAACGTCGGTGTGATATATTAAGATTTACCCACGGTTGGTGTGGTTTAATCACGGGGACGAAGCCTGTGTGATTAAATAAAGCCAACCATGGCTAAGTCTTAATATACAACACCACGGAGTCGGTTATTGCTATTATACAATGACATTATTTAAGAAAAAAATACTTACTTTTCTTAAATAATGTCTTTGTATAAGGGCACCGTGCTGTCCTTCCACAGTTGGTATGGATTCTGCTGTTTTTTTTTATATACTGAGCATGCGTATGGGACTTGCGTTCCCATGCATTCCCAGTACATCAGTGCTTTGGAAAGGAAGCAATGGAGATAAACTCCGGTCCACTAATGATTGGCAGTAGAATTTTACGTGCCGAGTTGCCAGCTCTGATGCACAACCTTCAACGAAGGTACGTCCATTCACGCATGTCTCCACACAGAAGACGCTCTAGCTGAGAATCAAACAGGACAACGTCTTAGTGTGAGGCGACAACGCTACTGCAGCACCACCACCGCAGTAAAGAAGCAAATTAGCATTTTCTAGTCATTTTCCTTTGAATTTTTGTATCTCACATATTACATTCTTATAATTCCTGTTTAAGGGTGCCACTATAAAGAGAAGGATAAAAATCACAGCTGGCATTTTACAGCAATGCCTCAGTCTATAAGTGCAATTTGCATAGCGTGTCAGTCAAATTAAAGGGAAAAAACAAAATACAATTCTTTGTATGTACAGCCCTCATTTAAAAAAGTCTGGGTGACCAGACCTTTTTCCGTTGGTATACTCTGGGACTTACAACGGGCACACTGGTTGAGCTAGCCAATCACCATGCTCATTTTAGAATACTAATGGCCAGTCATTGTATAATAGTGAGTACATCACATGTACTAATACTACAGATTAGGAGAAAGTTATTGTCATAAATCATCGCAAACTACATGACAGTTTCCATTTTCCAATCAAAGCCTTCACAGACAAAAGAAGAAAATCAGGATTTCCCTTCACCAATGTCAGCTGTCATGGCAAGACCAGTTTAATTTTCTGACATATTCAATGAAACAGAATGGGCTATATTGTTTAGCCTGCATGTTTACAACACCAGCAAAGATAGAATGGGCAAACTTATTAATTGAGCAGCCATACTGTAATTGGAAGCATGCTAAAGCTGATATTCAGTGACACTCGGAATTAGAACACCACAAGAAATCTGAGGCAAAATTACATGCTGAAAAAACCACGAATACAGCAAAAAAGAACAACCACATTCAGGAGCCAGGAAACTGCAGATTTATTGTCTTCTGGTACCTCGGCTAAAAAAAGCCCTCACAGGAATAATCCATGACAATCAGCTGCATCTTTTTATATTAACTTCAATTAAATAATCAATTGACAAGTATAAAAGATTTAAAGAAACATCAACATTTACCCATCAAAACATATTATAAGGTGAGATTCATCTCCAGATTTAAACCCTTAGGTGCAAGAGTGACAAGGTTTAATATAAACCTACTTTCCAAGTTAAGTAACCTCTGGAAAAAGTTACCATAACACTTAACATCTGGCTTAGCTAATACACAGAAAAAAAAGGGAATCTAACACACCATTATGAACTGTATTAAAGTGCTCAGAGATGGGACTCTCCAACCTACAATTCCTGAATTGACACTGGTGACAGAGACATACAAACCCACTTGCAGACATGCCAAAATAATGCAACATCTATTTCAAAAACAGTGCAGGATGAACTGCTAGAGTGTATTAGACTACATTCAACAGCAGATAATAAAGGATATTAAACAACAGCCTCTTGGACCCTTTTATTCAATCCAGGCAGATGAAATTGCTGATATAAGCAACTGGGAACAACTTGGGGTTGTACTATGATATGTGAAGAATGGCCATCCTGTGGAGACATTCATAGACTTTATTGCCTATGAATCAGTGACCAGAGAAGAGATTTGCAATAAGTTGGTTTCATGCCTAACAAAGTTAACACTGAATCTTAAGCACTGCAGAGCTCAAGAGTACGATGGTGCTGGAAACATGGCTGGAGCACAGAAAGGCTGTGCAGCTTTGTCTCAAGAAAAAGTACCACATGCTATTATTTCCCATTGTGCTAGTTACCAGCTGAACCTTGTACTTTCAAAGGCTTGCCAAATTCCAGAAGTATGAATAATGTTGAATGTAGTGAAAGAAGTTAGTTTGTTTGCCTAGAGGAATCAGTGTATTACATGAATTTACAGCGAAAGGCAAGTGGCCAAAACCCAAATAGAAAATCAAAAGCTTAAGTTGCTTTGTGAGACCAGACGGGTGGAGAGACATACAGCCTTTGATGACTTCTGTCATATCTATGAAGCACTCCTTCACTGTTTAGACAATATTATGAATAACAGAGGGCCACATTGGGATGGAAAAACTTTGACAGATGCCAGTAGACTCTACAGTTCAATTACTAAGTTGTACTTTATTGTTTCTTTCCAGTCAGGAAGGTTCTTTTTTGGCTTTACTAAGCCCCTTAGCAAACTTCTCCAAGGATTGTCACAAGACATGCTATATGCATAAGAGCAAGTCAGCTGTGTGCTTGATGAGCTGCAGACTATTCATGCAAAACATTGAGCATGAGTTTAGGAATATCTTCAGAGAAATGTCAGAAATGGGGAGTTTCTGCAGTAAGGCTGAAATACCCCTTCCACGTTTCTGTAACAAACAGACTATGAGGAGCAATGTTGATGGAGAGACTTCATAAGTGTACTGGAGAAGAGCAATTTTTATTCCCTTTCTGGAGCACTTTATTCATGAACTTTCCAGCTGATTCACTATAATGGCATCAACAGCTATTCTAGGAGTCACACTTATTCCATCAAACTTGAACAGTTTAACTTTATAGAAACACAGAATTCACTTAAAACTTTTTTTGACTTGCTTTCACTGACAACATTCCACAAAGAGCTCAGACTGTGGAAATGGACATGGGAAACTTTATCAGACAGTTCTGCAATGCCAAATGACTTGAAGCAGACATATTCACAAACAAATGTCAACCTGTTCCCAAACATTTCATTTATTTATTTATTTATTTATTGACATTTGTTAACCGGGTTAGTCCAGCAGGGTTTGTGGCCCATTTTCAGTGGAGACCCCAGGAGAAAAGCTCCAATTTAACAACACGGTATACAGAAAAAGATATAAACTTGACAATGTAAGACAAATCTGCTTAATTAATAAAAGTAAGTGGAACAGTAAGACAGGTGGTGAACTTGGTAATACAAAGTATATATAATAATTACAATTCAGAGGCAAACAGTTTATTTACATATTTACAAGTAGTAGATTAGTCATTAGGAGAGAGGTATAGAGAGTAGAATAGCTTGTTTGTGTTTGAGGCATTGAGATTGTATGTGGGGTAGATAAGGGAGGGGCATTGAAAGTTTAGGTTGGGGTTTGGCAGGGACAAATCTTAGTGTTAAGTAGATGAATTTTAAGTTTTTCTTTAAAATGGGATGGGTGGATGATGACACGTAAGTCTTTGGGAAGGTTGTTCCAAGCTTGGCTAGTTAAATATTTATACAGGAGTTTCCTATTATTTTTTTGGGTTGGTAAGTATGGAATAGTAGTTGATTAGAGGAGCAGAGAGTATGACTTGGAGAACAGCAAGAGATGAGAGAATTGAGAGCAGGACAAGAGGAAGGTTTGTAAAGAATGGTGTGTAGCATTTGAAGTTGGGATAAAAGCAGTACATGCGGGAACTCAGCCATTGGAGAGAATTTAAAGATAGGCAGTGATGTGCATTATATGGGGCATTAGTGGCAAATCTAGCTATCTTATGATATGTTTGTTGGAGTTTATTTAAGGTTGTAGTTTGAAGGTTAGTGAATACAGGGGCTGAATAAGTGAGGGAGGGTAGGAGTCTTGTTCTTGTTGTTAAGAATCTTTTGTTACGGTAAAGTAAGCCCAGTTTCTGGTGTGTCTTTTTTATGCTTTGAAGTATATGCATATTGAATTTAAGCTCATCGTCAATGATTACACCTAAGAGTTTGGTGTGGGTTTCTGGTTTGATAGTGTTATTTGAGGAAGTGCTTGTAAAGGTTGATTTGTGAAGAGAGAGTGAGCGGGGAAGAAAGAGTAAGAGTTTTGTCTTTTTAGGGTTAAGGATGTGAAGGTTACTGGTTAGCCATTGTTCGGTAGATAGGAAGACCTGTTGTGTGCAAGTGTGAAGTTCAGAGATGTTGTAAGAGATGGAGATGAGAGTGGAATCATTGGCATATTGGATGAGGGATGATTGCTGGCAGGCTGTGTGGAGGTCGTTAGTAAATACATTGAAGAGGAAGGGACCCAGGATGGAGCCTTGGGGTACACCTGTTGGAACAGATATGAATGGAGAAGAGGAAGAAAGCCATTTCACAGATTGTTGTCTACAGGATACGTAGCTGGAGAACCAGGCAAGGGAGGAGGAGGATAGATTGAGCATAGCTAGTTTTGATAGCAGAAGGGGATGGAAGAATGTATCAAAAGCCTTGGAAAGGTCGAGGAAAAGACTAGAGATTTGTTTATTATTGTCTAGGGCTTCTGCAACAGTATGGGTGAAGGACAGGAGGGCAGTAGTAGTGCTATGGTTAGGACGAAAACCATGCTGAGTAGGAGTGAGAAGATTGTATGTGAGGAGGTGGTTTAGGAGTTGTGAGTGTATGCATTTTTCAAGAATCTTGGAGAGGGGTGGTAGGATAGCTATGCGGCGATAGTTAGATGGGTCAGTAGAGTTTCCACCTTTATGTAGCGGGATGGTGAAAAAGGATTTCTAGGGGGTTGGGACAGTGGATTCCTGTATAGATTGATTAATATGGACATTGGATAAGCTATGGAGTCTGCAGCTAGTTTAAGGAATGTAGGAGGTAGACTATCTGTGGATGGGGAACAGGGTTTGAGCTTGTAAAGGAGAGAATGAATGTAGGAGGAAGAAACAGGATGTATGGAGAAAGGACGGGTGTTAGGTTGGGAGGGATGGACAGTGGTGTAGTGTTGCTATTTGTTGGAGTGAGTGATTGGATGGTGTCTAGGAAGTGTTTGTTAAACAGAGTGGCTGTTTCTAGAGGGGAAGTGCTGGGGTAGGGCAAGGGTTTGAGGGAGAGCCTGGAGAAAGAAGTTTGTTAATGGTTGACCAGAACTTTTTGGGGTTGGATTTGCTGTTTAGTTGGGCAGTGTTGTAGAATGATTTTTTTATCAGCATTGGTTAGTTTCTTAGTAAGATTTCTGAGATGTCTTTGGTTGTGCAGAGAGGGAAGTTCTTTGGTTATGATCCAGATTTTCCAGGCTTTGTCTCTTTTGAACATAAGCGACTTGGTGTCTTTTGACAGCCAGGGAGCAAAGTTGGATTTAAGTCTAAATTTTCTAGTAGGAGCAAGGGAGTTAAGAGTGTTCAGGAAGATGCTATTAAACTTGTTTACCACACCATTTAGTGGGATTTGTTTAAGGAATGACCAGTCAGTGGAAGATAGTATAGAATTAAATTGGCTTAGGTTAAAGTTACTAAGTTTACGGCAGTCTCAGTAGAGGTGAGGTTTTAGGGGTTGAGTGGGGTACCTGAGTACAGAGGTGGCAATGTTATCACTAAGTTGGTCAGGTAGAGTAGCAGGATTATGGTAGAGGTGAGGGGAGTTAGTGAGGATCCAGTCAATAGTGGAACCAGAGGGTGAATTTTTGTGGAATCGGGTGGAGAAGCTTATTAGTTGATGGAAACCATGTAGATTGATACTGGTTAGTGGAGAGTTAATTGTAAGTTTGGCCCAGTCTAAGTTTATGTCACCTAGAATAAGGGTTTCGTAGGGTATATTTAGAGAGAACCAGGCTAGTATATTTTCAATTATTGGTAGGTTGTTCCCAGGAGGGATGTAGATGGAGGCAAGAGCTATTTTCTTGTGGGGGTTGAGGTGGTAGTTGAGGATGATGAATTCAGCAGGGTGAAAGTTGGGGATGGGTGTGGGAAAGGGGGACAAGATAAGGTTGTTAGTATGGAGGATGGCAACACCACCTCCTTTCTTAGGAAATCTATCTGTGCAATAGATATTATATCCTGGTGGGAGAATTTCACTGTTGCTAATGTGGAGCTTGAGCCAAGTTTCTGACAAGGTAATGATGTGTGCATTAGTGTGGGTGATCCAGGCATGGAAGTCTGTGATTTTGTTTGTAAGGCTTTGAATATTCAAAGAGTAAATTGTTAGATGTTTGGATCTGGTAGAGTTAGTTGTAATGGGCTGGGTGGAATGTGTAATTAGAGAATGAGGGGAGGTAGTGGATAAGGGGAGAGACTGGTTAGGAGTAGTGGTGGAGGGTCCAGGGTTAGGGTGGATATCTCGAGATATGAGTATGTTATAGGCAAAATGTGGGTGTTTGGGTAAGGCTAGAAGTAGTTTATACAGTTTGGGTTTGGATTTATAGGAGGGGTGAGAGTTTGTACTCTGAGTATTTTGTCAGGGCTAGAGTTGGGGAGGTTAAATAGGGTGGGAGAGATAGTACAAAAAGAGATTGTTGAGTGAGGTGTACAACAATGGGAGGTTGGAGAGTGGCGTGGTGGATAAGTAAGAAGGAAATGGTAAGAAGTTAAGGTAGCAAGTGTGTAGAGGAGTGCAGTGGTTATAAGTAGGTGTAGCATTGTAAGAGTATGATAGGCAGTAGAGGTGCCGATATGGAGATAGCTTTGGAAGAAGTGATGTAGATAGTATAAGAGATTGGATACAGGGGAAAGGAGATAGGAGGAGATGTCATAAACGGATTGGGCAGGAAGCGTTATGCTACTGGATGTTGGAATAGGAAGGGGTGGGAGTGGATGGTATAAAGGAAAATGTAATGGGGTGGGTGGGAATGGGGGTAGGGTAGAGGAGCGGAGAGTGCCCGAACAGAGCAGGACAAGCACTCAGGGTAAGTCTAGCCCACAAAAAACAATCAGTAAGAGAGAAGGTTTAGCTGGTTAGGGAGGAAGCTGGAGGGGTGCAGAAAACGCAGGAAAAAAAATAAAAAGGATTAGGCAGGAGTAGTGGGGGGGAGAGTGCAGGGTTTCAGCTGTACAGGTGAGTAAGTTTTAAAAATAAATTACCCATGCAGTATAGTAGGTTGAAAGTGCAAGAGTAGCTCTGGAGGTGGAACAGAGGAGCTTGTAAGGAGCGGAAAGATGAAGGCAGTGACTACAGACAGTGATCAAGGGGGATGAATGCAGAAGAGCAAAAGTCACTAGCAACGTATAGGATATGAGATAATGAAAGAGGCTGTATTAGTAGAGGGGGATAAAAAGTAAAGTTTTGGTTGCTGGTGTCTTTTTTCCATATCAACTATTGAAATTAGTCCATACAAGGAGCTGCACTTAATACTCGCAGGCACCATACAAGGAGGGCTGAAACGTTTGACGAAAATAACAATAAAATCATATAAGCAGTCATTCACTAGGACATATACCTAAGTGGTCTTTTTGTCCAGATAATCTGCAGGACAGGTGGCCAAGATGGAGGAGGGTATCAGGTTGAGGTCCACAGTAGGGTTTCCAACAGAGGCTTGGATAACCGCAGACATATTAAATGTCTTCTTGCTCACTCTAGTCACAACTGCTGGAGTAGAGAGGCCTAATTCAGCCTTAAAACTGACAAAGTCTGAACTCTGGAGTACCATGAGACAAGAGCGCCTTAACAGTTTAGTGTTGCTGTTCATGCATAGAGACATCCCGATAGACTACTCTTCAGTAATTTATTTATTTGCAGAAAGACATCCAAGAAGAATGTCACTTATTAATCCACTTAATTAAAATCTAAACATTACTATGACTGAAGGTTTATGACATATACTGCAGTACAGCATGGGAAAATACAGGACATTACAAAATGCTGAGTGTTACACTCACAAAACAAAGATTTAGTAAAATACCAACTTGCTCAACACTCATGTATAGTTTTCTATGTATCTTTTGATGGTATAACACATTGACTGTTTATCATGAGAAGCAATGTGCTATTTTATGCCATTTGCATCAGTCATACCAGCTGAGGATGGGTTTATATCATGTACTTGAAATGTGAAATAACTGACAACTATAAGATCGACACATCTACATCTAATGCTGGTAAGTATGAAACACCTAAATGACGAAATTCAAAATACCAAATTACCATGGTTGGCCAACATGAACAGAATTATGTTTCCTAATCATAGTAAATGTTTAGAAAATGTAATTCTGTTTGTGTTGGCCATTCATGGTAAATCAATATGTGGAATTTCATCTTTTAGGTGTTTCATATTTACCGCATTCAATGTTGATGTGTCGATCTTATGGTTGTCGGTTATTTTACGTTTTTAGTATGTGATATAGACCCGCTGAGGATACCTACATGAGAGGCTGTGTTGGACAATGGAGATTTACACTCATTCCATGTATGGTAACAGGGAACAAATGCCATGGCTGCAGCATTTACAAAATGGAAACTTCCTGTCCTCTGTGTAAATAGAGTTCATCATCTAGAAAAATGTGTGTAAAGGGAGAAAACCATTGAATTACAGTATCTTGGCTTCTTGAAGAGACATGAATTTTTGGAAAAATATTAGGGTTTACAAAATTACTAAATAACTAACTTTGGACAATGACTTCAGAAGGAAGAAAGACAAAATTCCCAATATTAGGACTGATGAAGTCTTGATAACATTTCTGTCGTTACCTCAAGGATTTGTTGCTAAAACACAAAATACATAATAATTCTGGGTGATTAAAAGTTTTATAACAGAAAATGACCTTTGATTTCAACCAGTAAAAGAACTAATTTACTCCAAAGGCAATTTAAAGAATCAGATAATTAAGTGAAGTTAGAGCACTATCATCACAGAAGTCATCTGCTCCACAGGCAACATAGTCAGAGTACTACCACCACAGAAGTCATGTACTTCACAGGCAACATAGTCAGTCAGAGTACTACCACCACAGAAGTCATGTACTCCACAGACAACATAGAAAGTCAGAAAAGTACCATTACAGAAGTCAGAGCACTACCATCACAGAACTCATCTACTCCACAGCCAACATAGAAGATCGGAGTAGTACCGTTAGTGAAGCCAGTCATGGCAGTTCAGTCAGCATAAAGCATTCAGTTAAAATCTGTGACACTAATTGTTCATTGAGGGATATTAGTGAGTAAATCACATGTACCAATACTACAGACAAGTATAAAGTTGTCATACATCATTACAAACCACACACTTTCCACTTTTCACACAGTGTTCACAGAAAAGGTAAGTGAATTTGAAAGTTCCCTATGGCAATGTCAGCACTTATTAGTAGACCAGCTGAATTTTGTGGTATATTATGTCAAAGAAGACACCAAAAAAATGGATGAACACAGATACATCCACCTTTTGAGAAAAAAACCCAGAAGATATTATGTTCACTGTAGGTGATCGAAGTGCTAAAGTTGCTATAAAAACCACAATTGGAATATCAGACAGGTTTGGCATTGGTATATAAAATGAAGCAGACATACTGTAAGACTGTTTATCTGCCAAGGTAATTCAGAAGTCACAGCAAACACTATCTTGCAACAGCCTGAGAGATGACTTTACATGGGGATATAATCAGATGGACATTACCACAATAAGATCAATGCATCGTCAATCAGAGATGAAAGAATTCTATACAGTCAGCAAAATCAAGATCTAGAGCTAACCGTGGCAGAGACCATCAGATTCTTACTGTAAAGTTTAAACAGTAAGAAAAGAAAAATGACTAGGCCAGTCAGGTTTCTGCTGAGAAATGCTACAAATGAACATCTACTGGAGAAGAAGAATAGATATAAGGCATTAGGCATGATGGACAGAGTACATGAACTATGGACAGAAGTTTGAAATATTAACTAGGAAGTAGCAAAAATAATTCTAAATAGAAGATTAAGAAAGCAAAATGACTGACTGTGAAGGCTTTAGAAGTAGCTGAGGAAAGAAGGCTATCTAAAGACAATGAGGATAGGGTACATTATGTAAAACTTTAATGCAAAGTTTCATAGATAATAGAAAGAGTAGTTCAGGAGGGGTGTATAAATGAGCAATGCAAAGAACGGGAAGAAGACAATAAAAGGTGAACAACAGATATGTTCAAGAACAAGAGTTATATTAAGGGAAACTTCCAGGTACAAATGGACATGACTAAAGACAAAAAATGGGAGTAAACCTGACAGAAACAGAAGAGAAAAGATCACAGAATTCAGTCAGAGTAGTAGCACTACAGAAGTCAGTTGCATCAAAGACAGCATATTAAGTTGAGAAGGACACCAACATCATTAACATGTACAATGAGCTGTTCTTTAACTACAGCCAAACATCCTGAAAAGTGAAGTTAAATGGACAGTAGAATGCTTTGCTAATAAGGCTGAACCATCAGCCGAATAGTTCAACATCCTGCAAAATGATAACATAACACTATTGCATTTTAAGTTGCCAGCAGCTATGGAAAACAAGACAGCAGCAATTGTATTGGAAAATGTCAGTTTATATTCAACTCTCAAAAATTGTCATTGCTACAGAGACTGCTCCAATTATAAATCACACTTGTAGAAAGTACTGCATTCCCCAAATTAGAACTATTTCCCCGAGTGCCGAAGCTAGGGTGACTGCAATCCAAGCTGAGTGAAAGTTCAACATGACAGAAGTTCAGTGTCAAAGAAGACATGTTGAAAGAGAAAATTACTCAAATTCAGATGACCATGAACTTGGAAAGCATTGAAGTCAAAGAAAAAAAAATTCAATGAACTTAGAAGGCAATGAACATTGGCATTTTTGAACTCCTGGAGACCAGCATTACCTCCCCATCCCACATCCATTCTAGAATTTGTTGAAAAGGGAGAAAAGGTACAGTAAGATTTTTATTAAAACACTAATAAAAGAAAATTAACTGTGCTTAAAACCATAGAAAGAACAATAAACAATCCAAAAACATTATGTTAGGAGAGTTTTATGAGTACATCCATTAAATGAAGCTTTTACTAATTTATCCAAACATCTGTACCTGTAGTATACATTTTATGTTGTATAAGAATAACAGATTTTGCTGTAGTTATTTCCACCTTCAGAGGGCTTCTTTCCAAGTCTATAATGGCATATGCCTGCTATGACATGGAAGGAGAATGTGACTTGGTATGGGCAACCAATCATCTTTTCCAGGCATGCATTGAAACTACTTGTACTATCTGTACATGTGCTGTGTGCTGCACAGGAACTACCTGTTTCTACTGCCATATCCACAGCAAAATCATGTGCAACTGAGTGTAAATTTGTCTTTCTGCACATGATGTCAGAGCTACTTAAGGTGATCTTTTCACAACAACCAAGCCTAGTGTCACACTTTTCCACTTCCACCCCAGTAGTCAACTAACCAGACTGCACCTCCCCTTTTGCAAATTCCTGGATATGCCACTGTTTTTGGTCTGTTCCTCACTCACAAACTGATTATGTAGTGCAATGTTGAGGGCTACTATAAAAATGGACTTCATATCCTCCATGAAATGCATGGTATATTCATTGGCTTTATGCTTTTGTCCAGAGTTCTTGTGCTAATGGGTGGGAGGGTGGTTGTGGGAATGTCTCCAGATGTTTGCTTGGTACTTCTGTAATGTCCCTCATAAATGAGTTTTTCTAGCAAGTCCATTGTTTTACTCCTTTGTTCTACCAATGATTTTGGTTTGTTCAGAATTGTGTGCCAAGAAATTGAGGGGTAATGGGTAGGTGTATGAAAATGTTGTCCATGTTATGCAGTGCCAATCACTGTGACACTGCATTCCTGCATTTTGGCTGATTTGCGACTATAGTGAGAATATTTTTGTGGAAAATCTTGTTTTTTGCTCCATATATTTTTTCTTGCCTCATAGTTTGGTGTGCTTCCCTTAAAATCTGTGAGTTTCTACCTAACCATTTGTTCTTTCAGATTTTAGTTCGCTGTTCCAAAGAGCTTGTAATAGCAATATTTTTAGTCTTTTTGCGCCTCTTCATGTGTTTGGAGGGGGGATGAAAGGAAGAGAATTTTGTAGAAAAAGCTGAGGTTTACCTCCAGTGTTTGATTTTTAACTTAAAACTGTAATTTGGGCCTTTCTCATTGAGTTTTTTACCTACATAGTAACTTTTGTCAATGGAAGTCATTATGCGATATGTATTTTGTAATACACTTCAATTGTGTCTATTACCTGCATTAAGGTTCTTTTTTCCTACTGGTCACTGATGCTTAGCAGATTTTCGGCCTGCAGTACAATAGTAACAGATGTCAATAGAAATGCTGTAATACATTTCAATCATGCTTATTGTATAGCTTGTCTTTATGAACAGCATTCAGTACTGGTTGCCCATTCTTTTGTGCCTGCAAATCATACTAACATGACATTTTGAAACCTAATCCATTTTTTTGGTTGATATGCCTGCAATGCAGTTCTTTTGCCTACTGGTCCTTGTTTCTCTTCAGTTCTGCCTACAGTGCAAGGTGGAATCAACTGGTCACTTCTGGTTGAGTGTGCATTGTATCACGGATTGTGTAGCGCTTAGTTGACTTGGTGTGGAAGCTTCATTTTTTTCTGCTTAACCCAAATGCATTTTTTTCAGTGTTCAGGCCTTAACACTGGTGTCATCATGTGTGCCACTGAGATACAAAAGTCAGTTGACATGAAAATTTACATTTTGTAAAACCCATCTTTCATTATATACCATATCTTTGGGATTATTTCCTTTTATTATGACTTTTTGTAGGATTAGTAGTGCAATACAGTAGAGGATGTTTGGAAAGTAATACACAATAGTGACTTATGGCTAGTGATTGTATTTTATAAGCAGAGGAGTCATGTGTCACAGGTAGTGTGTTAAGGGAAAGGATGTAGATTTTTAGCTTGTGCTTAAAGTTAAAACACATTGTTTACACTGGTGACTAGCTTGGATTTTGTATTTCACATATTGTGGCAATGGGCACCTCAAAGTTGAGGGTTTGCCTCAGTGGGTCCATTAAAGTAAATCTGATGGGTAACATTCCACTGTTATCATGGGAGTTTCTGTGTAATCTAGAAAATATCCTCAGTATGTAACCTTTTTCAAACTTTCAGTTGACATTATGCAGTCCCAGGTAGATCGAAGGTGGTGTAACATGTACCTGAAGTGTGGTGCTTTTTACTAATATGACAAAAGGAAATAATGTCTGCATGTATAGTAATTCTGCTTTAGTTCCATTCCTAATTAGAAATGAAGTGTACATATTTGTCAGGAGCATAAAAAAAAATTTCTCAGCAGCAGCAGAATGAGGATGCAAAGAGACGGGGTTCCATTGAGAAATTTTTTTTCAGCCATGAGAGAAGGGAGATTCAGCAAAAAACACGTGAAAGAAAACAAAAGCTGGATAAACGCCTGGTATACACCTCAAGCGAAAAAAATGAAAAGACCAATGGTTAACCATTGGTCTTTTCATAGATTCAGCAAAAAGTCTGCCTTCAGGACAACACAATGGTTCTGCATTACAGCCTACCCACTGTGCCCAATATTCTTATCATAGAAAGTGCCCACTCTGTTGCGGCTATACCACAGGCTGTCTCCTGTGAACCTATAGCCATTACCATGGGAGAAATTATGTCAACAAATGCAGATTCAACTTTAGAAGTGCTGCCTAGATCACCAGAGTCTTATACAGAAGTAGCCCGTACTTCTGTAGGGACAACAGATGTGGCCTGTGACTTGCAGGGAGTGTCAGCTGTATCTTTTGAAGATCTAGCAACTTGGCCAGACTTGATAAGGGATGAGTTTAGGGTAGCTGCCATTCAGCATGGACCTGTGCAAGTGGTGTTGCCACAGTTCCCAGTCAATGAACAGGAAAGAAGACTTACATTAGAGAACTATTTCCATATGGTACCTAATGGGGTGAGAGCAAAACACACTTGATTGACATATTCAGTCTCAAAAGATGCACTGATTTGCTTTGCATGCAAATTATTTGGTCATTATAATTATCTGTTCAGGTCAGGTGGTTACAGTGCATAGAGGGAGATGTCCAAATCTTTACACATCCATGACTGAGCACCAGAGGATGCAGCATGCATGCTGAAGTGCAAGGAAATGGACAATAAAGTAAAGACTAGGTAGACAATGGATGATAGGACACAAGCAGTGGTTAAAAAGAGGTAACTCACTGTTGTGATGTGTTAGAACACATTATAGCTATTGTTCAGTACCTGGCAGAACAGAACATGGAATTCTGTGGTATAAGTGATGCCCTGTACACCTATGGCAATGGCAATTTCTTAGGCCAAGTGCAGCATTTGTCGCAGTTTGATTTCATCATGGCTGAACATTTGCATCATATTAGGAATAAAGAAATAATTGATCGTTATTTTGGGAAGGACATACAGAACTAAATTATCCAGCTGATTGCAAATGCTACTTTAAAGACCATTGTAGGGAAGGTGAAGGATGATAGGTACTTTTCCGTGATTCTTGATTGTACAACAGACATCAGCAATCAATAACAAATGACTGTAGTAGCTAGGTATGTGTACATTTTAAGGACTGCAGCCACAGTTAAGGAACACTTTCTGGGATTTGTGCCTGTGAATGATACAACCAGAGCAGGACTTATAGACGCACTTCGTCAGACTCTGCAAAAATCATCAAATAGACATTAATGACTGTCGAGGACAAGGATATGACAATGGCAGCAACACAAAGGGGGAATGAGCTGGAGTGCAGGCCCGGATAAAACAGAGTAATTCAAGGGCTTTTTATGTGCCATGTGCCTGCCATAATTTAAATATTATAGTTAAGGATGGAGCACTTTCATCACTAGAGGTACTGTCTTTCTTTGGATGTCTGCAGAACATTTACGTACTCTGTTTAGCATCAATGAGCCGATGACAGATTTTGAAACAACATAGAAATGTCACTGTAAAGCCACTGTCTGAGACTCGCTGGGAATGCAGAATACACTCTGAGAAGGCAGTATGATTTCAGTTGATGGGAGTCATGGAAGCATTACAGGAGATAGGTGAAGCTTTATATACAAGTGATGCCACAACATATCAACAAGCAAGGGGACTGTGCTTGGAACTTATGTCAAATCAATTCATTGTATGTTTAGTGGTTTGGTATGATGTGCTGACAGAAGTAAATCATGCAAGCAAAATTCTGCAGAGTCCATTGGTTGATATTTCTATATATGTCAAAGTGCTGGTATAAACTATGGACTTGTTGAAGAATTACAGAGAGACAAGATTTCAACATGCCATTGGTGAAGCCTCCAAGATAGCAGAAGAACTGGATGTTGGCACCACATTTCAGAAAAAGAGGCAGAGGAAAGTAAAGTGCTTCTTTGACTATGAAGGAGAAGATGAGACTGTACAGGATCCAGTGGTAAAACTACATGTAGAGTTCTTCATTGTGCTGCTGGACACAACAATACGGTCACTTACTGACTGGTTTGAGCAGCTTTCAGAGTTTGATAAAGCCTTTGGATTTTTATCAAATATTAAAGCCTTGAGTAAAATTGCAGAAGGCACATTGATCCAACAGTGCAAGGCTCCGAAAGAACAACTGACTGACAGGATAAGTGGCCACTGTGACATTGATGACTCCGACCTTGGACATGAAATGAAAAGCCTTTCTCAAATGATTGATAATGAATCATCACAATTGACTGCTAAATTTCTTCATTCACAACCACGTGCAAGACATTATGTCAGGAACCTCCATGCCAAAGCCCAGTTTTTTTCCAAATTAGTTTTTAATGGTAGCACTTACACTGATCCTGTTGACTTAGCCAACCCGCTAGCAGATGGATTCAGTGCAAACTTCACTTCCCTGCCCCCCCCCCGAAGGCCCAGTTAGTTATTTAGTTCTTAATGGTACCACTTACACTGATCCTGTTGACTTAGCCAACCCACCAGCAGATAGGTTCAGTGCAAACTTCACTCCCCTGTCCCCCCTAAAGGCCCATTCAACATCCCTGATACTTGTCCCACACCTCATAGCTCAATAGATCAAGTGTTAAAGGCCCTATCCAAGGCAAAGAACACAGCTTCCATGGGACATGATAGTATCACAGGCTGTATTCTGCACCATCTCCAGCAAGAACTAGCCTTATCATTGAGCACCCTATTCACCCATAGCCTAAGTACAGGCTTCATTAGAGCAGAGTGGAGAACTGCCATTGTCATCCTCTTGCACAAAGGTGGTGCCACTACTGATGCTGGAAACTATCGCCCCATTAGCTTGACAAGTCTGATCTGTAAGGCCATGAAGCATATTATTATGGACCTCAAAAACAAGGACATAGGCAATCTCCAAGTACTTGACTGCACCCAGTTCAGATTCATCAAGGGCAGATATTGCATGTTGAACCTGGTTGACTTTTTTGAGACTGTCACCAAGGCCCTGGATGAGGGGAAAGTCAGTACATACAGTTTACCTTGACTTGGCCAAAGCCTTTGACACAATCGCCCACTCGGGCATAATTGAAAAGCTAACACAGCTTGGCATAATTTCCTATCTCATCAAGTGGGTGGCCAATTGGTTCACTGATAGGACCCACAAGATCAAAATAGGTGCCTCTGCCTCTGACAGCAGACCTGTCACTGGTGGTGTTTCCCAAGGATCTGTCCTGGGACCCTTACTGTTTGGCATCTACTTCTCAGAGGTCCAGGCAAAGACAAAAGGCCTGTGGCTGACCAAATTTGTGGACGACTGTAAGTTGGATGCTGTCATTGAGTCCCCAAATGATAACATACTACAAGAGTGTCTCACAGCAACAAATGACTAGTGCCAAAATCATGGCCTTAAGTTAAACGCAAAAAAATGTATTATCCTACCATTTGGCAAAATCACAGCCCCTACTGTTTACCACATCAATGGCACCCCCCCCCTAAGCGCACAACCTATAGTGAGAGACCTGGATACACAGATTGACAACAATCTCACATTCGACCATCATGTAGCAGCAGTGGTCAGAAAAGCCTTTTATTTGGCTCATCTCATAAGTAAAGGGATTGCATTCAGAAAAAAAGAGGTTATTACCTCTCTGTACTACTCTGTTATTAGGCCAATAATTGAGTACAGTACCCCATTTGGTATGTACCACTCCAAACACCTGCACCAACTGGAAAGGCCACAGAAATACCTCACAAAGAGAATCCATGGCCTCCAACACCTGTCCTGTGTGGACAGGCTCAAATCACTATCACTCTACTCAGTATCATACAGATTGCTCAGAGGTGATCAATGTCTCACCTACAAGGCAATCTCGGACTCTGCCCTACTAGAGATATTCCATATCCATAAGTCTAACTCCTCACGCATTACCCGATCGAAAGGCCTAAATCTAATATTGACATTAACAAAACCTGCTGGATAGACAGGTTTGTCTCCCAGAGGATGCCCCATCTCTGGAATGGACTCCCCATACACGTCAAACAAAGTACGTCACTGACCCTCTTCAAGTGCAACCTTGATGAGTGGATGAGAAGCCATAAATTTGTCCCAGGGGTTCCACCTGTATCCCTCATTGTCAGGAGTGATAGGTGCTGATTGAGGTTTCTTTTTTGGGGATAAACTCTTAGCTAGGCTTGTAAGGGGCCCATGGTCCTTAGCCTAGTAACCTCCTATGATCCTATGATAAATACTTATGTTTCACTGAACAATTATTTGACTGCACATGTTACAGTGGTTACTGTAGAATGCAGTTTTCTAAACTGAATATCATAAAGACATACCTACAGTCTTCAATGAGTCAGGAGAGACCTTCAGGCTTAGCTGTACTCTCAGTTGAGCATGAAGTGGGACAAGGTTTATCACACGTCAGCCTCATTGAAGACTTTGTCCAAAAGAAAATTTGTAAGATCCCAGTAAAACTCAAGGTATGTGCTCATATTTCCTTTCCAGTTATCTTTTGTAATGCTGTATGGTGGCAAATTTCAGGTAGCAACTTAGCCTGGCTTGTATAGTATGCTTTGTATTCACTGATTTTTGCTTACTCCAGCAAGTAGGACCAAGTAGTACAAGGAGGGTGAAACTAGCAGGATTTGTTGAGGCAAATGCAGCTAGAAGCAGCAGGACTCCTCGTAAGGCCAGGACAGAAGCACAGGAAGAACAAATTGCTCATGGCAATAAAAGTGGCAGCAATCAGAAAAGCTTAGGAGTTAACTGCACATTGAAGATAAACGACATTCTGGTGGTCTTGACATCACCTGTTTCTCTTTGAGTTTGAGTTTATCTGCCTCAGTCTCAGTAATCCCCATTACTTTCTCCTGTATGCCTTGTGTGTTTCTTTGGGTTTTAATCTGTCTGCCTCAGTCTCAGTAATCCCCATGAATTTCTCCTGTATGCCTTGTGTTTCTTTGGGTTTGAGTCTGTCTGCCTCAGGTTCTGAAATCCTTATGGCTTTCCCTTGTATGCCTTGTGTGCCTGTAGTCTTTTCTATGTCTGTCCAATGGCTGTCTTCTGTGCCTCTGCAGTTTGACTGTTCTGCATGTCAGTAACTGTCTGTCTTGTGTGATGGGGTCCTTTTATCTAATTGTGCTTGTGTGTTTCAGTCTTGCCATAGTGCTGTCATCGTCTTGTCTTTGGTGTCTCAGTTCTGTCATGCAGTAGTGCTGCTTCATATTGTGTGGGTGTCTGTTCAGTCTTGCAGTAATTTTGTCCTAGTCTTGTGTGTCTCTGTCATGTGTGGGTGGGTGCCTCTGACCTGTGTATGGGAGTCTGTGTGGGTGTTTAGTCTTCCTGTAGTGCATTTATCTTGTGTGGGTGCCTGTCCTGTGTGTGGGAGTCTGTGTGAGTGTTAATGTTCAGTCTTGCTGTAGTGCTGTCTTTATCATGTGTGGGTGTCTGTCCTGTGTACAAGAGTCTGTGTAGCCATCTGTCTTGGGTGCTTTAGTCCCGTGTGAGGAAATCTGTGTGGGTGTCTGTGTTCAGCCTTGCTGTAATGCTGTCTTTGTTTTGTGTGTCTGTGGAACTGGCTTCCTTGGTGCAGTACAGAGGCTTGTTGTAATGTAACAACATTGCTATTAAATGCCAGTCAGTCATAGTTCTCAGACTATTGGCACAAAAAAACTGGGCAAAGGCAAAAATAATAGGGGACAAAGCTGCCAAAATAGGGAAAATGTTAAATATTGCTCTTATAAACTTAAAAAGTTGCTACAATAAAATGTCTTGTGTTACTGTGCATTTTCTGAAGGATAAGAAGTCTGAAACTCAAATGCTTGTCATTATTTAGTGAAATCAATCCTCACTGATTTGCCACAAAAATCCAGACAACTATAAATTTTAGGAATAGACCGAGTCAAATCTGGACATTCTGCGAAAATCTGGTTAGTTGAAGAGTATGCAGCCACTGTGTGCATGCACCTCTGTGAGTAGTTACCTTGCTGTGGGGTACAGGGGCTTGTCATAATGTAACATTGGTAGTAAATGCCAGTCAATGTGTACCCTGGCACTTCAATTCTTAATGGTCTGAATGTAGTGACATTATAGTGATTGTTAAATGCTGTTTCATGAGCTTGACAGGGAAGGCGGTGTGACGGCAGTGTGGTCACAATTGATATTCTCCTGTGTAGGGCCCCCAACTTGAAACTTGCTGGGTGCCCTTAAAATGCTAGTACCAGCCCTGACTACAGCAGGTTAACATCTAACAGCTTAAAGTCTTGTGCACTGCTTGCTTGAAGTATTATAGTACAAGCCAGTTTTGCAGAATTCAGTAAATGATAAAAAGCATCCTAGTGGCATGTTCTTCTTTATTTACAAAGCTGTTGTATGCTCATGGGTACTGGAACCATAGAGTCAGGGGGAGGGGGAACCCTCCCACTTTTACAGCTGCAAGACCTGTCGGAAAAAAATAATGGAGTTTTCACGCTAACACGAATTCGCGCGCGGAAGTTAAACTTACTAAACTAGCTGTTCTTGTTCTTATTGCTCTGTGTTACAGAAGTTCTACTGCCACTGTTCCATTGGTGCTGCCAGAGCCAGAGTCATGCCAGTAAGGAGACTTTTGTTCTTTTATTTGCAGGAGTTATGCTGTTCCCATGTGTGTGTGTGTGTGTGTGTGTGTGTGTGTGTGTGTGTTTCTGTGTAAAATGCCCTAGTTAGGTATGCCTGGTGGTTAGTGTTACTCAGGCTCAAACAAGAGACTGAAATCTCCTCCCATACCAGTACTTGTGATTCAGGGAGTTGAGTCCATGCTCTCAACTGTCCAGATTTTCACAGAATATTTGGTTCATACTTTTGGTCTGTTCCTCTTAAAATGTGTGGTTTTCTGGCAAATCAGTGAGAACTGCATACACTAAAAAATTATATCCCTTTAAGTTTCAGTCTTCCTATCTTTCAGGAAACACATGGTAATACATAACACTTTATTTTAGCAACTTTCTAAGATTATACAAGCAATATTTAAAATGTGTCCCTGGTTTTGGGCCTTTGCCCCCCCCCCCCAAATAAATTTTGGCTTTTTCCAGATTTCTTGTGCTGGGAAGTTAAGAGATTTAGTTGAGTGTCAAGTGGATTTTACAAGGAGCTAAGAGCTTCAGGAGAAGAGAAGTTTAGTGCTATTTATGCGAAGTTATTTGCATTGTTAGCAGCACAACAGGTAGTATACTTGCTTTTGAAGCAGAAGGTTGTGGGTTCTACTGCCATAGTATGCAGATGGAGCGGTGATACTTTTGAAGGCTGTCAGCCTAGCCAGATAGAATTTTATAGATAATTCTGTCATCTGTAAATATTAATGTGAACCACAGGCTTGTTGTCTTAAATGGAAAAACTGCTGTTAGATGTGGAACTGAAAAAAATGTAACAGTGCAGTCTGCTATAAGGAAGCTAAGTCCAGCATTTTATGACCCTTTGATCTAAAGCCGGCTCCAGCCTGTCTAGATGAAGACATTTTCTATTGTTTGTTTTAACCAAGAGTTAAATTGCTAGATTTAAACAGGCAAATGTATTGTTATTGCTCTGCTTCCTGACCAGCTGCAAGATAACACAAGGAGATGTTAAGAATGTAAATGCAGTCTCTGTTAGCCTGGGAACCCTGGGAAGTGGTGAAGAATGATGTAATGGGAACCAGGAATGTGATTTTAAAAACAGAGAGAATCAGAGAGAATTAAGCATTTTTTGTCTTGACCATCCAGCTCATCAGTACTCTGCCTGTTCTATATGTAAGTTATTTTAGAAGTTTTTCTCTTAGAAATAGCTAGAAACTAGAAATATTAGACTAAGTGTTTTCTGTGATGTCAGAACTGTACTACTGAATTATTTTAAGTATTTCTCTGTGATCTCTGAACTCTTGACTAACACTGTGTAGTAAGAAGTATTGTCTTGTGTTTTTTATTATTTATTATTAAATATTTAACAACCTTTCAACTGTGGCTGTTTTGTGTAGAGATAGGTTACGCACTAAGAGTAGATTGCATGTATATAAGGATCCTGCACCAAGTTACTCTAATAAGCCCTGACTGTTTAGTTATACTACCAGGATAATAATATTGCACAGTAATAATTGGACACCCTTTTAAGGGCCTTTGAGTTGCTGATAAATATTAGCTGGGTGGTGGCAGTGATTTCTACCACATAGTCTGGGTAAAAGGGGCACAACTGGAGAACTTGTGCCAGCCTTCCCCAGGAGTGTCTGCATGGTTGTATAAACTTATCTCAAAGTATGTGTGTGTCAGCTACTTGGACAGGGACACGAAGCACTGGTTGGACAGAGAGGGTGCTGGAGGTTTTAGCTTGCCCAACTGGCTGAGATTTGGACCCTATAGCTGTGCTAGTGGGGAGTCTTATTGGGGACCTGGAGAGCAAGGGAGAGACCAGCCCCGGACTGACTGTGAACTCTGTGTGCTCTTAAGGGAAATTGCACTTTACTGTGTGCATTTGTTATCCTTTCCTCCTATATGAGTCGCCCCTCACTGGTGTCAGTGGTGAGGATTGAGAATCCTTGATTACTAGGCCAGGGCACGGGTGTCACAATACTGTACTGTGTTGTACTTTAAAGGGAGTGAATGCTGAATTCCTATGAATGTCTTCCTTTGGAGGAGTTACCTAGTAACTATGTTTCTGTTATTAGTTTGCCATCCATTCCCCATTGCAAAATGACTAGCTTATCATTTTTTTAATGTAGCATAGGCAATTTATTCTTCAAGGGCAACAAGCATTTTATTTGTAGATGAAACAATGAAATATAAAATTGCTTGCTAGCAGCAACCACTTCATTAGTTACAGATCCCTTTAATGTGGAATTATTTAGATGGCTTACTTCGGCAGCGATTTTGGATATTTACTGATACTGGTGGATTGTAATGACAGAAGTTTGAGTGGCCTTTTATGGTTTAAATTTTCTGAAATAGGTAGTTTTGTCATTATTGGTTCATACATTTTGTTTCATTGCTTACTAGATGACTGTTCCAAACTACAAATTTAAAACACACTCTAACAAGTGGTGCTGTATTAGTCAAGGAATATAATTTAATAAAATCAGGTTAATACAATCAGGAAGGTGAATCAAAAAATGCATACATGTATGCTTGCTCACAGGATGCAGGAGATCAAAATAGAGGAAGAGACCAGTCACCAATGGAGTCCCCAAGGGTTCGGTGCTGAGACTTTTTCTGTTTGGCATGTGCATCTCAAAAGTAAAAGGAAATACCAAAGGGCTTTGACCGACTAAGTTTGAGATGACTACAAACTAGGAGCAGTTATTGAATCCCCAAATGACTTAACCATCATGCAGGAAGGTTTGTCCCAAACAATAACTGGTGCCAGAATCATGAAATGAAACTAAACTCCAATAAATACATTATCATATCCTTTGGGAAATCATCTACTCCAGGTAACTGCCATATTGACAATGCCCCCTGAGAAATGACCCAGTTGTTTGGCATTTGGGAACTTGTGTGTACAGTGACCTAACTTTTGACCAATGTGTGCCCAGAGTCATAAGAAAGTATTTCTATATTGCACAGCTTATAAACAAATTGATTGTGACTAAATCTAGAGATGTTATTGTCCCCCTTTACAAAGCCCTCATTAGGTCAGTCATTTTGTATAATGCCCACTTTGGCATGTATCTGTCCAGACCCATGCAACAATTGGAATACCCACAGAGATACTTACTAAAATGATGTTGTTGTTAACAACTAAAATGATACAAGTCCTAAACAATAGGTCTTGCATGGGCAACCTCAAAAATGTATCACTATACTCAGTATCCTACAAAGTGCTTAGAGGTGACATGTCTGGCATACAAGGCATCCTCCGACCTAATACAGGTGGATCCACTGCAAGTCAAATAGCATCAGAAATACTCAGTCCAGGTATCTAAACTGAATGTTGTGGAGAGATGGATATATACTACAGAGGCTACCACTGTTCCAGAACAGACTATCCATTCAAGTAAAATAAAGCTAGTCCCTGTCCATATTCAAATGCAACTTGGATCTAAGGATGGGTAATACAAAATGTACTCCAGGTTTGCCCCTCATGCCACTAATTGATAGAGGCAGTTCCTAAATGCTGCATCCCTTACATGGGGCCCCCCAAATTATCTATAGTATGATCACATTTATTCTCACTAGGGCTAATGTATGATTAACAGCCATGAGATAGGTAAGACCAATCAGGAAATGTTAATTCAAGCACCAAAATGGAAACTGGCTAAGCTTTAAACATCCTCCAAGTGAACCTATGTTGTGGTAGTAAATAGTTTTAAAAAATTGCCCTATTTAGATCACTAAATGCCCCTCTCACCCTCCACTCCCCTTGTCTTCAACAGCTTCCAGCGCCTCTGTGTATGCTTAGGTTATTTTATTTTTTTTTTTAATTTAACATTTGTTTACTGGGAAAGTCTGACTGGGACAGAGCCCATTTTCAATAGAGGCCTGAGGAGAAATGCTCCAGACGCATGTCTTTGGAATGTGGGAGGAAGCCAGAGCACCTGGAAGAAACCTACTCGAATGCAGGGAGGACATGCAGACTCTGCACAGAAGACACCCCAGCCAAGAATCAAACAGGAGGACTTCTTGCTGTGAGGTGATAATGCTAACCACTGCATCAATGCACCACCCAATTTTGTGGAATACAGATCTGTAAATATAATAAAATATGCAAGCTCTTGGCAAAACACATTTGAATACTGAGGTTAAACTTCCCAACATTAACTAGATTTATCATGTATGTGGTGCTGAGCACCAGCTGATCAAGTAGATGAGCGAATCTGATAGAGGTAGCAGGTGCAGTAATAAGGCTCCTAACTAATTCAGCAGGATATACAGAGGTAAGGGCTAGTCAACCATCAGTTAGAGTAAGGCTTTTCTATCGATGCCACTGCCCCTGTCTGGTATAGAATTCACTACAGATATCTCACAGTAAAATCTGTTGACCATCACCCTCTTCAGCCATACACTAGAATGGTATACATCCCTTAAAAAGCAAGTTGGAGTCTTATGCAAGAATGAATTTACTGTCAAGTGTCACATTTCTCTACATAGTGCTGTTCTCAGATTGTTGCCCATGCCTGGCACATAGATTCACTGTTATAAATTCTCAGTATAACATTCTGTCTTTGGCCAAGGTGCACCTTTCTTCTCCAGACCACATGTCCAGTGTTCAGTTGCATAGTATTCTGTTCTAGGATCACTGACCTGGAGACGGCTAACACCACACATCAGAGCTACCTCAGGTTTATTCATCATTCAGACAAATGCCTGTTATTCAAATATGAGAGAACAGTGAGATTGTTTTATGTGAAATACTGTGCTGGCTCAACAATTCATTTATATTTAGTGCAGAATATGTAAAAGTTGTTATAATGAGGTTATTGCATCATCTTCATTAGAGTTTATAATATAAACAAAGTGCACTTGTCTGTTACACTTACTGCAATGCTCAATTTTACTTACAGGTAAGCAGTACTTCTTTCTGACGTCACTGCTGAACAGATTCCGAGGGACCAACCCACTTATCTGTTTTCTTACCTCCCCAACAGTCATACAAAGTGTGATCATTTGTGAGGAATAACTGTCTAGCCATACAAAGCAGCCAATAATTTCGTATCAAATTATTTAATAATTTATTTGCTAACTAAATAGCATCAAGCCTAGCATGATGCAGTGGACACTTCTATGCTCTCAGAAGAGCTGGGGGTTCTGTAGGGCAGTTTGTCATGCACAGCATATCAGCACTGTTGAACTGAATGATATTGAAACCATAAAATATTACTGCAAAAAAAGCCTTCAAAAAGGTGTGAAGTGGATGAATGCAAATGCAAAGCAAGGTGTAGTTTTTACATCCATATTAGACTATTTCAGATATTTCACATTTTATTGCAGTGGTGCAAATTTTACTCTACTACAGCTATAGTGTGAAAAACTTAACTTGGTAAGTGAGCTAGACAGAGTCTCTATTTAATTACAACTTGGGTCAAATAGACTACAATGTCATAGGTTGTTTTTAACTGTAAATAACAAATTATACAATATGACTGAACCATACAAATGTAGTATATACAACAAAATAACAATATATTCACAGTACAGGTAGTGATAAAAGCAGTCTGTTACATTTCTAACGTCTCTACATTGCAGCCATAACTAAGTACACTGGTTACTGTTTGAAATATCGAAACTCAGAATGACAAGTCCTGTAATACAGAAATCAGATGTCAAAAATCTAAACTTATGTATACTAAGTCTGAGACTGTCCCCAGGATTCACTAATCTTCCATGTAAGACTAAATTAGTCTTACACGGAAGAGCCAGTCTAAGAGTAAGACGGCAGCGCACCATGCATATTAATGAGGGCACGCTGCCTCAACTCTAAAACTAACATGGAGCATGGACGAGTGTAGGGGGAGTGTCGAACTGCCGATCAGTCCAAAAATCCACGCCCCTGCAAATTTGAAACTCGGGAAATGTCTAGTTACATGAGCGAGTCCGCTCACATGTGTACATTCTAACACTACACTCCCCCATATAGTAAACCCCGTACAAATATAAAAAGTAAAAAAAATGTTTTTTTTTTTCATTTCCAATATAGCTGCCCATATTTGCGCGTGTTTGCACATGTTTGCCCATTGCTTAGCTACAGTTAGCAGTTTAGACACCGAAGAGGATAATAAGAAAAATATATGCAAATTAAGTGAAATAGTGATAGCGTAGTGGTTAGAGCCTTCGCACACCACTACACTTTTCATTTTCTGTTTGAAATCTGTATAAAAAAATATTTCCTGACATTTATTATTTAAAGTTTTGTAAAAAGCATTGAAATGTTATATGTAGTAGTGAATGGATTATGTGTATATATATATATATATATATATATATATATATATATATATATATATATATATGAAGATGAAATGGGTATGCATACTGATGCATGAGTAACTTACTTTAAGCAACATAAAGCACTGCTAAGCATATTTTACCAGTATTAAGCATATTTATATTTAATTGCTCGTAGCTGAGCACTGCATTAACTAGCGCAATGTCTTTGCGTGGAGCTGTGAATCATGCAAACTAGCACAAACAGAACATATTTGCTCATAGCTGTGCACCACACTAACCAGCGCAACGTTGGGCAACGTCGAGCAATGCTGAGCAAAGTCAGGCAAAGTTGATCAAAGTCAGCTAAACACGGCCACACCTCCTTTACTGTACCTTAACCATTCAGGTCTGGCCAGTAGGAAAATAAAAAGCAGTGACAGGGCTCGAACTTGGGATACTGTGCACTATAGTCACAGTACATAACCACTAAGCCATGACAGCATTTCATAATCATGCACTTTCAACAGACACATATCTATCAAAGGAATATTAAACATTGCTAACATCAGTTAAGCAGGTGTGCCTACAGCTGAGTTTTTTCAAAATTGGCCAATCACAAATAAGTGCGAGAAATGAGGCATATTTAAGCTCCACAGGCAGGAATACTTGCCATAAATGGCTGTAGCTCCCTTCTGCAGCCAGCATGGCCGGTGCTAGAGAAGGCACTGGATTTTGAACGCAATGTTGGGGCATTGAGGAGACCAAAGTAATGGTTTGGCTCCTTATCCACAATCATGAGGAAAGACTCCTGTGTGGCCAGTACTAGGGCACCCAATACAAAATGGAGGCCTGGAACTGTCTAGCTCGTGATCTCACCAGTGCCACTGGCATTCCTCGGACTGGTGAGCAGGTCGGGCACCATTACTCTGACCTGAAGTGACGTAAGGAGGATCAACTGGACCAGTGGATCCAGGAGGCCCATGGGATGGCAAATGTCCCAGTACTGAGTAAGTAGCCATTGTATTAAGTATTTAAGAGTTGCTATTCTTGTCTATACTATGAATAGGTATGTCTCATTATCACTGCATTTACTTCATAGCTGCAGGTGTCTGGGCTATGAATCAGCAAGCCCATGAAGATAGGCTGCAAAGGCTGTGTCACTAGGCAGGTTAGTAATTATTCTGCATGTACTCTTATATAAAATAAATGATAGAGCCTTCAAAAAAGTGTTTAACCCAATAAATAAAGGTATAATAATTCTTTAATAATTATTTTGCATGTACTGTTATATAAAATAAATGGGAGAGCCTTCAAAAAAGTGTTTTAACCCAATAAATAAAGGTGTAATAAATCTTTAATAAAGGTATAATTCCTGGAGTGCATCTGTGTGATTTTCTTTGATATGTTGTTGTACTGTTGCATTTTAGAAATAGTACTGTTGTATTAAGCAGTGTTAGTTAACCCACACTTGGGTAGTCCCATATAAAGTGGATGAAGGGAGTGCCAGTAACTTTTATGCATATTTACAATCCTTAACTGTTGGTTCATGCCCAGCATGTACAGGTTAATCTGGCATATGAGTAGCTTGGTATTGTGTTCCCCAGAAATGTCAGTGTGTTGCCAGAAATGTAGGGAGCTGTTAACATATAACTGATAATTTCACCTGAACATATCTAGATAATTATATGAAAGTAGTGCTGTCATTGTACCATCTCAGCAGTAGTGTGTGTGAGCAACTCTCAAAATATGTAGCAGTAACATCTGCATCCTGGACAGTTTGTATGTCAGATACAGCTCATGTATATAATGATCTAGCAAAATCCAATTGCACAATAGAAGGACATTGGGTAGTGTAATAATACATGCAAGGGACATATAACTGCAGTTAATAGGAATGTAGTGTAAACTAGAAGGATATATAAGTTGTTAATTGAGCTATCTTTTCCACCCTATATGTGCATAAAAAATGCAATTCCACACCTCAATGGTTATGTCTAATCTCAAAACATTTGTTGGGACATATGTCCTATTGGTTTATAAATATTTGCATTCATTTCTATGCATGTGCCCTGTTGAAATACCACAATATTGGCGGCATGTTGCCATCAATTAAACCTGCATGCTGTTGTAATGTCCACTATTGTTCTATATATGCATGTGTTATGCTTGCTTTTCAACTGTTGAAACTCTGGTGTGTTGGGTTAATGGGAATACTTCTGCATGCTGTTATAACTAACTGGGAATGCTGTTGACTGTTACTAACCCATATCTTTATTAAATTCTCCAAAACATAGTTCGCATGGGAAGGCCGGTCCCAGCGGACCTCAGCTGGCCATGGCACCTGGCACCAGCAGGTCTGGTGCCCAGCCTGGTATCTCCTCCTCTGTTGGCCCTGTGCCACCTTCGGGTGGAAGCACTGCAGGGGATGGGGCTCGACCCCCCCCATGCAAGAGTGGGTGGAGGAGGGCCACCTATCACCCTTCAAACGGTCCGGGCTGTGGTGCGTAGAGAGATCGAGCATTCTGTTGCAGAACCTCTATGCCAGCTTGAAGCACGAGTGGCGCAACACCCGGGTCAGCCTACCCCTCCTACACAGCCCCCAGCACAGCCACCCTATGGGCTGTGAAGGTGCAGTGGTGACTGCCCATGGGTGGGGATCTCAGTTCCACTGTTGCCATCTGTGGGCTCATGGGCTTGCGATTTCCAAACATCCCTCCCTGTCAATGGTGTTCACCCACCACATGTGTCATATTCCGCCCCTGTATGCATCTTGTTTATCTTGTCTGTTTACCTCCCCAACCTACCTCCCCAAATATACATACTTCCCCTACCCCACATTCCACTCTCACCTGAGAAAAAAAAAGGGCAATCTGCTCCCAAAAAAAAAATTACGCCCCATACATAGCTGCCCAATTTGCACATATGTCCCCTGGACACATAAAATGTAATTTAATTGGCATTATAACATACATTGTTGTCCTCACCCCTCTCTCAGGGGTTGAATGTTTCATATTTACCTCCAAATCTATTCCATATGCACAGCTGTTACTGTTAAAGAAATGGGCAGCTATGGACCTTCCGTACATCCGTCCTGCACATCCCGAGCTACTTTTCATACTGTCTTTCCCTCTTTGTGCCCCTTTTTCACTACTTTCCTATCTCCCCAATTTTTCTTTTCTTTCAAAGAAATGAGCGCGGGGGTTAGCGGGAGTAAGCACCATTAAGCAGTAATTAGCGGGTTTGCGCTTGTTTGCACTTAGCTAAGCATTGCTAAGCATCGCCCAAACCCACGCAAACCTGCTTACAACTGCTTAAAAGTGCCATAGTCACTCTGTATGTGAGGGCCCTTGTTCTACTCAGGAGCAAAATAAAACACCACTGTCAGTCTTGAACCCCGGACCTTGTACACACTACACTGCATGAAGTACCACTAAGCCACTGTAGATATACAAGTTGGTGCTGAAATAAATATATCATGGATAAGAATGAGTGAATGTAAAGGAAAAATAGGAATGCCATACCACACAACTTGTTCTGTGGATATTTACCAACAATTGTTGTGGGATTACATTACATGACTGTGATAAGAGTAGCAGCCATTCTAGCAGGAAATAATGTTACACCATCACTTTACAACCCCCACACAGTATCATAGTAGGACAAACACTGGCATATCTGTTTAGGGCAGAGGCCATACCTCCCAAACTGTCCCTAATTTTCAGGGATGTCCCTGATTTTGAAACAAAATTTAGCTCTGTCCCTCTGAATCCCTCCGAAAACTAGTGACTTTGGCCAGAAATGTGGTGAATTACACGTAATGAGTAATGACAATAATAGAGTTAGACACTTCTTTAACTTCAGAAAAGGTGTATTAATCCATATGCTCTGGTTCTCTCAAAGTCTCAACTTAATGGTACTAATATTTTAAAGGTGTCCATGACTTTTTCTCTACTTTTCCCTGAGTCTGTTCAAATATGTACCTGAGTGTTTGAGAAGTCTGGCAGAGGCAGAAACACAGAGGCATATCAGCCTTTCTGCTGTTACACACTGCAAATAGCTTTGGAAGGAGTTCCGGAAGCATACCCTTATGTAGGAATACAACACTGAAATACAAAAGGATGCAGCCATGTACTGGTAGCAACCAACTGTAACAATGCCATTGCTCTAGTGCTGAAAAGACCTGTGTGGTGCACAAACAAAGAATAACAGGCTAATCTCTCTACCATGTGGATAGGTCCACAGTTGGGAGTTATGCAGACGGACTACTTGCCTTGATAAACTAACATGTACACAGCAACACTGTAAGTCCAGCAAGATAAAATTCACACAATAATACGTATGCTCTCTGTACTTCTGCACCCATACCCAAATGTAGAATATACCTGTGTGTGCAGGGTCTACCAAGGATGTAGGTAAGCATACTCACAGTACTGAAATGTGTCCAGTTTTCTTGAGCAGCTTGTGCTAATGTCAACACTAAAAAAGCACAAACTGTTTAGAACTGAGTAAATGAATATTCACAGTATAGCAGTTCACAAACAATTCTTGTGCCAAAGGAATACATCTCAATAACTAGCTTTGTATGGCAGTTAATTGTAAAATTTGAAAAGAAAGTACATCCTCCCATGTATCTTGGGTTAGCATTTTGAGGGATGACTACATTTCTACACTGACAAGTGTGTACTGGAAGCAGCAACATTTAGGTCTGAGTACAAAATGTAAATCACTGGCTACACCCCTGGCTTCTGATATAAGAACTATACCAACCTTCTGTCTTAAACAATGATGTCCACAGCAAACAAGGATGATCTCCATCTTTGAAAGCTGAAAGGGCCACGCCTACCTGAGTTAGCAATTTATAGTACTGGGTTGCTATGACAGTGATTACTGGAATTACTACACAGCAGGCTGCATGCAATTAGCAAATGGTGGCCACTAATTGGTGCAGAGGCCATCACATGCTCATGTGCAAATACCTACAAAAGCAGGCTGCAATCGCTGCCAACAAACTCAATCACTATATTGCAGAGACTGACAGAGAGACAGAGAAAAGGAAAAAGAAAAAGAAATAATACCAAATCATACAAAGGAAAGGTATGTGACACATATGTATTTACTGGCATGTAGTAGATGCTTTTGAAGAGTAGTCTACATAATGTGAACCATTCATATGTGGCAGCAGTACTTATCTATGCACAGATGTCCTGCTTAACTACTGCTATGGACAATACAGTGTGTACCTGTGGTCAGTGGGACATACCTGTGAAATGTGTAGCTCAGCATTAAATGTCAAAGATCTGATCCATGTTATCTGTGTTCTGTACAGTAGTGTGGCCAATGGCTGTTGGGGGATTAGCGCTGCCATTATATAAACATGGGTGTGACAGAGCAACACATGCATGATAGTCATGCTAAAGTGTAATTTAGCATTGGCAACTACTGTAGCAGTCTAGTATGCTTATCTAGCATTTGTAGCTATATATATCCCCTCAAATGTTAATGTGTGTTCACATGTGACACCTGTTTGTGTTGGAGCAAGGCCCAACAGTTCAGCTGTGAGGTCCAGGGACTTACAACAGTGTGGACCTTATGTGTATATGCCACACACATACGGAGATATATATATATGTGTCATATATATTCACATCTGTATATGTGCATAGAGCAGGGGACATATTGCAACTGTTTGTGAAGGGTGGAGATATATTTATGTTGTTGAAGGTTAGTATGCGCATATTTGTATGTAGGTTTTAGTGTGTGACAAACAAGAAAGCATACAGTGCTGGTATATGACATGTGGTGGTTAAACAGTGTGGGTGGTTTGTTCAATTTGCAATGTAGAAGCCAGTGAGGCCTGCTAAAGCTACCTGGGCTGTGAACACTTTCAATGCATTTATCACAAGACTGTGCGATATTATTACATTACTGTACACCTCACATCCTTTGTATAATTGATATTCCCACTATGAAAGGTGAAATGTATATGTGCCTACATATATATGTATATGTACACCAATGGATGTGTATATGTATATATATATATATATATATATATATATATATATAGAGAGAGAGAGAGAGTCATATATACTCATACACACCTACATCTACTTGTTGCAATAGATTCTCTGTACTGTTGACTGACTGTGTTTGTGAATATGTCAAAGATATGGATTTGTGGGCTAGCTTAGTGGGAAACTGTTTATGTCATGGTATTATGGGTCCTTGCTTTGATCCCAGCAAAAGCTGTGTATTCTGTTGCTTGGCAGAAAAAGTACTATGGCATACAGTGTGATTAAGTCCCTTGGTTTTAACTGGGGTGTGTCATTGGAGGCTAAAGCATTACATCTATGATTATTGATTGGTACTGATGTTGAATCCAAATCCTGTGTGTACTGTAGTACTACTTGAAGCTCTGGGCCTGTACAGCAAAGTATGGTGTATGTCCACATTGCTTGCATCCACTGTTTTGTGTGGTCCCTGTATTCATCACAGATTACATTCCTCAAGATTAAAGTTTTGTAAGTACTGACACACAGTACTGTATAGTACACACGTAAAGCTTATCTGGGTTGCCATACCTTTGTGTCCTGTAATTATGTCTGATGTGTGTGTGGGTATGTCTGTAACATGTCCTCTGTCATATGTGTGGTAAAACATATAACTGCGTATCTAGCAACATTTATAGTGGACTACAGCAGTATGCGACCTATATTCCCAATTGTGCACATATTTTGGCCACGGGTTTGCCATTAACAAGTTGTGTGGTATAACAGTAATACATTTACTGGACCTTACACTCATTGTGATGGATGACATATTTATTTACACATCAGCTTGATGTATATCTACTGTGGCTAGGTGGTGCATTGTGTTGCATACAGTGTACCAGGTACTCTTGCATAGTCTTATATAATGATTTTATTTTCTTGCTGTGCAGAACATGGTTCATTAGATAGAGTGAGCCAGGCACTTTCAAGCAGTTTTGGGGTGAGCAGTGATAAGTGGTAGTTAAAGTGTTTCACTCTCAGTTAGCTAATAGGTTGCTATATATGGCAGTTCATTGATATCTGTACTGTATACTGTTAAATGTGCCATATGACTTGCTCAGACATATTTTTTCTTTATGTCTTCCAGGGATCATGGCACATCACATAAATCCCAGCTATAGTAGTGCTGAATATGAGATCATTACTAGCTATATGATTCAGCACTACAGTCTAATGTTCTCACGAACCAGCCAGAACCTGCAGGAGCATACTGCAATGTGGCAAGATGTTGTCTGAAGGGTAAATGAGGTAGGCCTGCATAACCGGACATAAGAGCAGGTACACCACCACTGCAGTGATCTACTCAGACATGTCCATCAGCGTGCTTCTGATGTGTGGAGACAACAGCTTGCAACAGGAGGTGGTGTTAATATCCATCCCCCCCTCACCAGAGTGGAGGAGCTGCTCCTGAGCCTCGTGGCACCTGCCCAACAACAACAGCAGCAGACATACACCATGATGGAGGTTGGAGCCACCCAACAAGCACACATGGAGCATGCAGGTAACATGGCATATCTGTAGACTACTGTTATCTGTATTTGTAGATCATGCATATGTGAGATGTGGAGTGTGTATTTAGAAGATGTAGAGCCTGTTGTTGTGCAATATTGATCATTTGGAACATAATCTGTAGGCCTGTGAATGTAAGCTGTTGCTCTACTGTCAGATTGCAAACACACAGTAGCAATGCAACAGTTGTGGCCACTGACAAACTGTCTCATCTCTATGTAGGTCCCTCTGGGGTGACATCAAGGCAGCAGACAGATGCTGGTGAGTGTTCTACATTTATTATTGTAAATAAAAAGTGCATGTCATAGTTAAGGTGTAGGCCATGTACACATGTGACACACCTACAAATAATGCATGCTGTGCATGTTTGGTGTAAGACCACGCACATCTCACTAATGTGATTAGCTGCCTCAAACACATGCAATACCCAGACCATCTCAAACAAATGTGGCTACACTGTAGTGACCATTGGATAGGCAAAGTTGATACTCAACATGCACATAACATACACAACTATGTCATACACAGAGCATTTTAACATGCTACACATAAAGGATTCACAAACCCTCTGTAAAGACACACTCCAATATCCAAAATCTCATTCACACATTACACATAATATACCTGAGGGGTAGAGGCCTATCATGGGGCATTTAAACACTCTGCAACACGCTACACATTCATGTCAAGGAATGCTCCTTATTGGCCTCCTTACAAACCCATGTAACAACTGGTTGTGAAATGATGAATGTAGCCAAGGTAGTACAGTTCTGGTACAGCATGATTAGTGCTGGTTTGGGAAACATTTGTAGCCTTGAGTGACCACATGATGCTTCATGATGATGGCCTATGGTACTATACCCCATCCAGTTATTGTAACCACAGTACTACACATAGCTTTCATTACTATACACCTCAATGTTGTGTGTGTGCAAACATATGCACCTCTAAACAATATGCATACCAATCACCATTTGCACAACTGACACATATATGTCTTGTGATGCTATTGAGTGGCTAGGTCATATGACACACATTGGGTATGTGTGATGTTTAAATATACAGTTGTGTTTTAGCATGCCATGTCATGGATGACACAGGCATGTCCACAATATGATCTACACTCACCATAACTACTGTACATTGGGTATGTGGATGAATGGTATTCCATCAATTATACATGCACCACTGATGATTTTGTGTGAATACTCATCATGCATGTGCTAAACCTGTGTTCACAATTATTTTCTAAAGACACAGAGGCTGTAATCAGCATTGGATACCTATCTGACACACAAATACACATCCAGCCATGGTTTGTAGACCTGTGAGTTATGGTGCACAGTACATTACAGAGTTTTGAATACTTGCACAGCAATGTTGTGTCCATGTATGCATTGCATTCCAGGGGGAGGCCAATCACCCAATAACAAAACACATGCATAAAAGCCATGTATACCGTTAGTAACAAGGACTGTCTATACTTGCACTGCATGCTGTTGAGCAACACATGTCCTGCATGCTGACATGTGTGATATGACTGTTTTGCTTGTGATACTGTACCCCGCCATCACCTGCTATTGTGTATGTACTGAGATTGCTGGTGTTGTGTGTGTGTGTCTGCTTTAGGGAGGAGTGTATCTGTGTGTGTGCATGTGTGCATGCGCATGTGTGTGTGTGTGCATGTGTGCACGTGCATGTGCGCATGTGCATGTGTGCATGTGCACATGTGGTCTGACATCATGTTCAGGTCTTAAAGTGTGTTTCCTGTTTTCCTCTCACAGGTGCTGAGGTGGGGCTGGTTCAGTACACCAGGGAACCTGATGTCACTGAGACAGACAGTGATCATGAGGATAGGTGTGTTGAGGCACAGGCAGGTTTGTCAGGGTCTGTTGTTGGGCCACCAATTGACAGTACACAAGTCTCCACCCCATCCATGCACACAGTCATACTGCCTGTACATCCATCATCACCATTGCCCTTAGCTGAGGGACAGTGTATGGTTGGCACTGGTCAGGACAGTGTGGTATCTATGGCACATGTATCAGGACACAGCAGCCATAGCCAGATGTCTGGAATGGTACCACATAGGCAGATGCCCGGGGGTTCTCATCAGAGCATTGCTGGTCATCATGCCCTGGCAGACATGCCACACCACTTTCTACCACACGCATGTTCTAGGCTGTCATGGAGGCACAGACACGAATGGAGCGGTACACCAAACATGCACTAAGGGCACAGAGGGCTCATAACACCTCTGTAAATGACAATTTCCATGACCTAACAGGTGTCATATGCAATTACACTGAAATCATTGACAGACGTTGGGGTGAGACATTGTATGTCCTCCACAATGTCATGTCCATGTGTCAGGACAGTGCGGGATGGTTGAGACGTTGACATGGATATATGCCAGCAACATCAGCAGCTGGAGGTCGCCGTGGACGTTCAGCAAGTCACAGCCACTCCCGTAGTGCCAGTACCAGCCCCAGCAATGTTGGGGGGCTGTCCATAGACTATCCTAGAACACCACGTGCACATGGCTCTGGCCAGTCCCAGCAGGGACCTGGATCCAGTGGACATATGTCAACCTCTTTGGATAGTACCCAGTCTGGATTAGTACCTGATACTGTCGGTAGCACCCCTGCCAGGCACAGGTTCCGTATCCGTGGCCAGAGACAGTGATCTGTAAAGCCTGCCAGGTACAGTCTGTAGCTGTCCCACAAATCCCCATATATGGCAGCCACATGGTGGAACTGTGTGCATGCAGACACACACACATAAACCAGAAACCTAGGGCAAACACATACCCGCACACATTACATCAACACTGGCCCATAACAGTACTCATGGCCCTCACACACACACTCACACACACACATGCCGATTGTATGGCTCAGTGTAGGCCTCTGGCAAACCAACAACACACCCTGTGCATATGATGAAACCAGTGCCACCTCCTGTCATCTGTAACATTGATGCAGGAACAGGCTAACATGGTGCTGATGCACAGGGTGACTTTAATAAAGTATAGCAATGGTTGAATGTGTAGCATTTTGTCAGCAGTAAAGTGTAATGATATCCTTGAAGGTGTAGCTGAGCAGGCATGATGCATTAAAGCTGTAATTAGCAATGTTGTATTGTTTCCACCAGTGTTTATTCCAATTGTGTTTTGTTTGCCCATGTGCCACTTGGCTGATGTGTGTAGTTGTGTCAGTATGCGTTATACAGTGGAGAGTATGTGTGGGGTGTGTGCAGCACAGGTCTGCAGGTGTACATTTGTGAACATGGTGGAGGTGCACTGTCTGCATGTACGTGCATATTGGACACATGGGCAGGGTGACATGCCCTGTATTGGCCAGTATTAACACTCCATACTTTCCATTGGTGGCCAGTATGCATTGTACTACACACATTTTGAAACTTGAGTACACATGTGTGTGTATGACATGGGTTGGCACTGTGCTGTGGATGATGCTGTTGTTGCTATCTGTCATTGGTTTGCATTACTAAGGTTAACACTGTCCCAGCTGCATAATCCTTTATTAATGCACACTGTTCACCTACAGGGTTGCATGGACCATGCTATCACAAACACAAGCAATTCTCACTTATACAGTAAAAGTGCATTAGTCTCATGGACCCCTGCCATGAATTAAATATAAAATAGAAGATGTGAAGTTGTACCAAAAGAGTTACATACCAAGAAGGGATAACCTGTCTGGTTAGTATCATTGGGAAAATACAATCCCTCAATAAACATACAAGGCAAGCTTCAAAATACAAAATGGCAAGGATTCCAAAGACAACACTAAAGCTTTCTTCAGTGTTGTCCATAATCTACAGGTGAAATCTCAGATCAGGTCACAGTTAATGTAAATGGTCACAAAGTACACTTATCTGATTGACATTACCAATTCCTTGTCAGACAGTTTGAATGCGGATTTTACCACCCTGTCATTACACAAGAGCCACATTTCCAGACCTGAAGAATGTAAAACCTGATGATTCACAGACACTCTAGTTAAAACATCTCTTTAACAAAGTAAACACCACAGTGGCAATGGTACTGGACAGTGTCCCTGGCTGTGTCATACACAAGCTGACATATGAAGTCACCACTCACCTAAATGCTCTGTTCAGATGCAGGCTCTATACAGGTTACATACTTGTGGCATGACACACGGTAATGGTGTTCACAGTCCACAAAGGTTGAGCTACAATGTCTTCTTCTTCTTCTCCTTTTGGATTCTCCCATTAGGGGTCACCACAGTACATCATTTCTTCCTGGCCTCTGCCTCTTGCACTATCACACCATCCACCTGCATGTCCTCTCTCACCACAGCCATAAACCTCATATTAGGCATTCCTCTTTTCCTGTTACCTGGCGGCTTCATCCTTAACATCTATTTCACAATATACTCTGCATCCCTCCTTAGCACATGTACAAACCAACTTAATTCTGCCTATCTGGCATGGTCTACTAACCTTCAAACCTGGCCTGACCCTCTAATATACTCAGTGGCGGCTGGTGACTTCAAATCAAAGGGGGGCTGCAGGAGACAGCTGAATGGGTGGGGTCAATGGGATGGGGTGTGGCCAACTAGAAAGGGGAGGAGCTATGCTCAAAACCACAAAAACTAACTTTAATTAAATACGCTGCCCTGGGTGCCAAACCATCATTATGAGAGTCCAATCAAGACAAAAATAAGTGTAGAAGAATAAAAATATTTCAGTGCATTGGCTACATGACAGCTTACTTAATATCTAGATGGAAACAAAAGGTTATGAGGCATGAAAAAATAAATTACTTTTTAAATACATTACTGGAATGCCAGACAAAATCAAGTATAAGAAAAACAAGCAGCACTCAACTCAAACCACTTCTCCTTGCACTGCAGTTCTAATTATAATTTATATTCAGCTTTTATTAAAGTACCAAGTAACATGCTGAAAGTAGAAATCTCTGTGATGCCCCCACTTGTAAAAATGTTTCTTATCCAAAAAATACCTTCTGCCTGACAACTATCTACTTGGGGAAAACATGATCAAAGTAAAAAATGAAAAGCAAACAAGAAACAAGCTCAAGATACATTGCTTAAAGGATTACTGTACAGGTTACGGATCACACATGATTGGCATTCTGTTTAGTTTACGGGTAAAGCCTGTAGAGATGACTAGAAGTCTCCAACAAGTGTAATGAGCTTTTTAAAATAATGTAATCCTGTCCTTCAATACCCAAGTCTTATACATTATCTAGTTAAGTATTCTCTGCATGGCAACAACAGAAAGGCTTTCAATGTTGGCAATTCTTTAACAGTATGCTTATTAAAGCTTACTTGCATCTTACGATCTCAGACAAGCTTACCTTATGGTCATTAAAGCATTGCTACTTAAACACAGAGCAACAGGCACTTTGAGTAATAAGCATAAAATCAACAGTCCAAAAATATGACAGAAACCAGACCGTTCTGCAAAATAAAGGACAGATGAAAAGCCACTGTAGTACTTGTCTCTACCTTGGATGGGGGGACACTGTGCACATTTACACTGCATAACTACTCCTTGCCTTGCTTAGACACATCCAGAGTCACTACATGGGGGAGTGGGGTGCAAAAAGTATGTCACAATTTGAAAAGTCTCTGGCTGACTGTGATGGCCCAGACACATTTTTCATACCTCTCAACCTCAGAGCAAGAAATATGGACAAAGCCATGCATAGAAGTGGGACAAAGGCCCACAAATAAGGACACTTTTTAAATATTGCTCTTATAAACTTAGAAAGATAATAGAATAGATCTTGCATTAGTATGAATTTTCTGAAGGGTATGAAATCTGAAACTCAAATGTCTGTCATTTTCTAACTTCAGTCTTTAATGATTTGTCACCAATTTGCCAAAAAAAACACAATTTTATGAAAAATGGACCAAAGATGTGATGCAAAAATATAAAATAGCCACACAATACAGCTGGGAACCTGTCAAAGAAAGGACACTTTAATATTAATACTGCTAACTTGAGCAGCTGACAAAATAAAACAATCTACATGCATTTCTGAAATAAAAGTAATCTATAACTTTGATTATTACAGTTATTTCTTAATTGTAAACCCTCCATGTTTTCTTCCAAAATTGCTATTTTGCGGAGAGATTATTAGGGGGAAGAGCAACATTTTGAGCCAAAATCGGAGACAGTTGAGAGGTTGGCTATGCCTAATTCTATAAAGCAATTTATTTGCATGTACCGCTCAACCTGTTAATGCAATAAATCGGGACAAGGTCAAATATATTGGGGGAACATATAAACAGTACTAAAAGTTGCTCTTGTATAAACTGAGACAGTTGATAGAATAACAGGTCTTACTTTAGCATGCATTTTTGTGAAGGTTATGAAGTCTGAAACTCAGTGTATCATTATTTTAGTGACTTAATTCCTAAATGATTTGCCAGAAAAACCACAAATTTTATGAGGAACAAACCAAAAATAAGAAGCAAAAATCTATTCATTCTTTGAAAATCTGGACAGTTGGGAGGTATAGTTCAGCTGGGCCTGTCTGAGTTTGCCGTCCTTCCCCTTCACAAAAATCATGGTCGAATGGAGCCCCTGCAGCCATTCCACTGAACAATTACTTGGTTATTTCACTCCATTTACCATAAACACTAATGTGCATACTGCTTTACTTCTATGATGATTTGGACTTCATTTGAAAGTTTTATTTTGCATTTTACAGCACAAACACTAAGACATCTGCTAAACAAAGCAATGCAGTCTCACAATGAAAACAGACTTAGCATTAAAACTTCTCTCTTGAAGCACACATTCATTGAAACAGCATTGAAACCCACATTCAAAGAAAATACATTTTGCCAGTGGCCGATTAATTTTGGGCTGTTTTCAAATCATAGGCCCCTTGCATATAAAACATACATGAGCTCTTTGATACACCTTCCTGATTGTACTAAATTATATTCCTTGTGCAATACAATACAGTTGTTAGAGGGCGTTTTAAATTTGTTTTGAACATTTTTCCAGTAAGCAATGAAACAAAATACATGCACCCATAATGACAAAACTGCCCAGTTCAGAACATTTCCATCATAAGTCTACTCAAACTTCTACAGTCCACCATTGCGTTTTAAATTTGTTTTGAACATTTTTCCAGTAAGCAATGAAACAAAATGCATGCACCCATAATGACAAAACTGCCCAGTTCAGAATATTTCCATCATAAAAGTCTACTCAAACTTCTACAGTCCACCATTATCAGTAAATATACACAATTCTACAGTCCACCATTATCAGTAAATATGCACAATTCTACAGTCCATTTTCAGTAAATATGCACAATTCTACAGTCCATTTTCAGTAAATATGCACAATCTCTGAAGTAAAAGTCATCTAAATAATTCCACATTAAAGAAATCTGTAACTAATGAAGAGGTTGCTGCTAGCAAACATCTTTATATTTCATGGTTTCATCGAAAAATAAAGTGTCTTTTGCCTCTGAGAAATAAATTGCCTATATTACATTAAAAAATAATAAGCTAGTAATATTGCAAGAGGAAATGGATGGCAAACTGATAACAGGCTCATGGTCAGTATCTTTAACAAGGAGGACATTCTCAGTACGGCAGCATCCACCCCTTGTGGGAGTAGAACCCACAGCCTTCTGCATCAAAAACAAGTACACAACCTGTTGTGCTATTAACAATGCAAGCAGACTCAGCATAAGCAGCACTAAACTTCTCTTCACCTGCATCTCTCAGCTCCTTGTAAAATCTACTCAATATTCAGCTGCATCTCAACTTCGCAGTGCAAGAAATCTGGAAAAAGCCAAAATTTATTGGGGGGGGGTCAAAAGCCCAAAAAACAGGGACACATTAAACACTGCTTGTATAATCTTGAAAAGTTGCTAGAATAAAATGCTGTGTTACCACCATACATTTTACTGCCAAGGTCCCTCAAACCCGTAAGACTCTCAAGTTATTTTTATAGGGAAACTACCTTCCTGTACCTCCCAATATGAGGCTAAGTCACTACTCCAGAACTTTGTGTGTCTTTCTCTCTCTCTCTCTCTATATATATATATATATATATATATATACACACACACACACACACACACACACACACACACACACACACACGTGTGTGTGTGTGTGTGTGTATACCAACAACAAGATTATATGAACTCTGAGAAGATGGAGAAAACTGGCAAAATGCAACACTCAACCTCATACTGTTCTCAGAATCTATCTGCCATGATACAAATACTGGCAAACTTTCAGATGTGATGTTCTGAGCGGCAGTGAACTAAGGCTCCCATTTGTTTCAGACTTTGGTTCCCAATACAATCTATATTAGACAGTAATATTTATTTCAAAAGAATGTGTGTGTGTGTGTGTGTGTGTGTGTGTGTGTGTGTGTGTGTGTGTGTGTGTGTGTGTGGTGTGTGTGTGTGTGTGTGTGTGTGTGTGTGTGTGTGTGTGTGTGCGTGTGTGTGTGTGTGTGTGTATGTGTGTGTATGTTTGACTAACAAGCAGGGTCTACAGCAGAGAGCGGAACACTAGATACCAGGTATTACTCTAAAATCTTGCATTTTAATGGCACTTAGTGTGGGGATTGAGGAGGTAGGGAAAACACTGGCACCATGGATACTATTGTTGTGCTGTAAGACCACTTAAAACAGGGATAATGATTGGGGGGAAATACTAGACAACGGGATTACTTTAAACTACTTGTACCATAACAGCACTCAAAAAATGCACTGCTTGACTTGACACTAGCTAAGGAAATATCCAAACAAGATGGGTTATTTAGCTTTTGTAATGCACAGTATTTTGCATTAAGGATGGCGGTCATGTAGCTGAGCTTTATATTTTGTTTACTTTTGGTAATTTGAACAACTAACTAAATATGACAGAGAAATGAGGTATAAAATCACTGGAAGTCTAGACAAAAGTATTTATCTTCTGTTTCTTTTAAGTGGCTCATTAATCAGTTTGATTTCCCACATGCTCATGTGTTTACAAAACTGCATTTCTAGCACAGCTGAGAATGTCAAGCATTTCTTATTGATTGCCTAGAAGCCTCTACTATCATTCATAGTTTTGAGTTAAAATTGTCAGCTCTGTCTGTCTCTCTTGCTATGCATCCATCTAGACAGGTATTGGCATAACATATCTTTTTAAATACTCTGCTGCACTGCTATATATGCAAAGGATACTTTGAATTAATTAATTATTATATTCCCATTATTTACCACCATGAAGGACACAGTGAAGCATTGTCTGTCTCTGCTCTATCATATGTAACAAAATATACCTGCTCTGTCATGTGCTTAACATGCATGTCATGTTTTCATTGTAGTAAACATGTTTGTATCTTGGATTTAAAGTATAGTCCAGTTATGTGATAGAGATTTGTAAAGTATGCATAGTAGTCAACTATAAATTGAAATACTGTTTCATGAAAAGTTTTAAAAATGCTTCTGTATGTGGGAATTAAAAATGAATTCTGAGGCCTGCCTCATTTCTTTCAATTCATTTTAGTGTTCCCTGTCTTTTCTATTGAATTAATATTGTACAAGAAAGGAAATCTGTACAACTTTCTACTTACTTTCTATAGGACAGTGTACAAAATATTATGAATGTTAGGTCTAGTTAACTGTAATAATGCATGTAAGGCTCTTGTGGCAATTTTTCACTTCATTTTAATACTCCAAAATGTGTTACTGGACAGTGTACCAAATTTTTAGAATATCAGGCCTGTGTGCTTTCATCTCATGTACATAAATAGATGGATACATATAAGGCACTTCTAATAAATTTGTACTTTATCCTGATGCTTTAGAAACACTTCAAGAGTTACTAAGAGAGCATTTTCCTTGACTCATGCTATGAAATTAGGAGGCGGGGTGGGGGTGATTCTCCAAGCCCTGTGGTCGGAAGCACTCAAGATACTTCCATTCAGGGACAGATATAGATCTAGCATAACCTACATAACTGCCTAGAGCCCAGTGCTCATTGTGGGGACCATAAACATCAGAATTAACAAAAGGAAAATCTGATTGTACTGTACTGCCTGGTTAAAAAAAAATAGTTTTTATCACACACAAACACACACACACACACACACACACACACACACACACACACACACACACACACACACACACACACACACACACACACACACAAAGTATAAATGTAAAAAGCACCAGCACGTGCCATACACAAAGTATAAATGTAAAAGCACCAGCAAGTACCATACACAAAGTAAAAGCACCATACACTTACCTGTCCATTCTCCTTCTCCATAATATCCAGCTAACGCATCCTGCCCGCAGCAAGAAGACCCGAGAATCCCTAAAATCAAACCTCCCGGCGAAACTCTTCTGACTGCTGCTGTTGCAGTCCGGCGATATATCACTGGCGAGTCTGTGCACTTTAAAAGTGCACAGACGTCTCCATGTGTTCCCTATGGGTCCTGCCGGACTGCCTGGAGCATGCGCATAGACGTGCAGTAGTCGGGACTACTACGCATGCGTGAAGTCCGCGAAAATTTAAAAACATTTCTTTTTCTATTTTTATTTCATTCTGAGGGGGCTGCAGTCCGGCAGTCCGATAGCACGGGCCGCCCCTGAATATACTTATTTTTAAACCTGTCCACCCTCGTCACACCCAGTGCAAATGTTAACATAAATTGATTAAGGGTAGAATTACAACAGGTCCTGGAAACTCTCACCCTATAAACCAGACCAATGTTATCTGGAAGGTTATGGAGCACAGCATTATGGAACTCATTAACAGAGACATTATGAAATTGCAAACACTGCACCATACCCACTTAGGTTCTCTAAAGGCCAGATCATGGCTCCTACACCTAGTAGACTTCAAGCCAGTCAACAAGGCTATAGGTGACGGAGTGGAGGTCAACACAACCAAGCTATAGCTCACCAGCAAATCATACCCATCCCACATACTGGTATTAGACATAACCTCAACAGACTGACCATAAATGATTGTTAGATGATGGCTTGACAACTGACGCACAGATGTAGGACACACAGTAACATTTGCAGCCTCCATGTACTATTCTATGCCAGTAACAACTGGTATTCACCTGCACTCAGTCCTGGGACCACTCCTGTTTGGCATATAGCTTTCTTAGGTACAAGCAAACACAGTAGGGATGTGTCTGCCCACATTTGATGAAAATGCATACTGTGGGCTATACTTTATTCTCCAATGACACACACATCCTCCAAAAGGGTATCATACAGATAGATACCTGGTGTCAAACTCATGCTGTAAAGCTATAAGCCTAAGAAAGCATAGTTATCCACTTTTAGAAAACAAAGTATCCCCAGAGTACCATATAGGTAGTAGCCCCCAAAATATGGAACAGGTACTAATATAATATAGTATAATATACATAGAGCCAAGTGTTGTCATCTCTCCTTTGATACTCACATTACCAAAGGGTTTTGAAAATCCCTCTGTGGAGCACATAAGCAATAAAGGGTTTGCATGCAGATCCACAGAGATTGTTCCACACCTATAATGATTAGTCATCTTTGCCAGACTTTGCTTGCTCTGGAATAGGTTTCAAATATACCTCAAGCATAAACCCTCACTCACACTCTTCAATAGAAACCGTGATGAGTGGATGTGAAACGGAAGTCATAGCCCAGGGATCACTGCAGTGGCTAAGCTTGTCACAAGCATACAGAAGTGACCTAAGGTCTGGAAAGCACCAGCATGCTCTAGCAAAGATAACACATGCATTCATGGAGAAAGCAGAGTACCCACCTATGAAATACTTGAGGTCACATGTATGTATATGTATTTGCCCCACAGCTACCTTACATGTGTAATGCACATACAGTTGTCATTGTGATATGTCATACACTGGAAAAATCAAAACACATTCCACATTGGCCAACGGTGTCACACCTGGAGCACAGACACACACACAGCAAGTGCGAGATTCAAACTCTTTCCTAACTACATTATGATACTACAGCAGTACGCATTTACATGACGCGCTATACACATTACTGGGATTTTACCTTTCCACAGGTATATTTGTAGGATGGTGACATCATCAGACTTGACAAAGATGAGTATACCACTTTTAAGGTGTTTGAGTAGTCTCCAAAAAGGATGCTCCTCCCCAGGGAGACACACACACACACACAGTTGGCAAGTGCATTACTTAAACCCCTACCTAACTACATTATGATACTACAGCAGTACGCATTTACACGACATGCTATACACATTACTGGGATTTCACCTTTCCACAGGTATATTTGTAGGATGGTGACATTATCGGACTTGACAAAGATGAGTATACCACTTTTAAGGTGTTTGAGTAGTCTCAAAAAAGGTTGCTCCTCCCCAGGGAGACACACACACACACAGTTGGCAAGTGTGGTGTTCTTAATCCAAACTAAGTACGTCTTTACACTTCAACAAGCAATATGGAGTTACAGGGTGCAATACAGACATTACTTGCTGACAGTCTGCACACGGATTTTTTTCACATTTGCTAACCTCAGCAGGCTTATCATACTAGGTGTACTGTGAGTGTACTATATGCATAGGCCATGACCATATCATATATGGGTTGATGCACCACATGCTGGCATACACAGGGTCAAACCTTGAGTAGCATCTGACCTTCACCTACATGATACTGCAATATAACAGAAAGATGATAAACTTCAACAATTGGCTGAGCTTCTGGTGTCATTCAAAGGGAATCCAGTCTCTGTCTGCCTGTGATGACATGATAGACAAGCCTTGTTGCTTTACTACAGATGGTCTGCACCTGTCACCCCTATGCTTCTGAATACTGGCCAAGGCTTGTGCTGTTCCCATATTACCTTTTTTAGGCAAGGCTCAAAGTACTAGTCTATCGTCCCTGGGGCCTATACAAGACCAGCCAAAAAGGTACCCTGGCTTTTGCCACCCAAGAAATTTATTTTCTTGTGCCACTGTCGTGCAGAGGCACAGAAGTGATACCCAGGGTGAATTTCCTATTTCCCATCCAATAATCAAGATTTTCCTTGAAGAGTGCTAATGAGGAGCTTTGTTTGATATAGATTGGTAGTTTATTCTGGAGTATGTGAAGTCTGTGGGACACGAATCTATCCCTCCGGCATGTTCTGTTTATTGTGGTGACAAGGTTTAGGTCCCTAGAGTGTGTAGGTTCATAGGTAGGTACTAGGCTATCTGCCCAAGGGCATTTATAAGCCTAGCCAGAATGTGTTGGCTTTTGCCTCACTTTTAAATTAGTTTCCTGGGCCTCTGTCTAGCAGGGCCACTGAAGTGATCCCAGGGGTAAAATTACAATTTCCCATCCACTCATCAAGATTCCTCTTGAAGAGAGACTGCAAGGGGCTCTGCCTAACATCAACTGGGATTCTATTCCAGAGTGAGGGAAGTCTCTGGGACAGGAATCTATCCCTCCAGCACGTCCTGTTTATTGCTTTGCTGAGGTTTAATTCACTGGAGCGTGTGGCTCTAAGAGATTTGTTTTTCTTGCGGTGGAGCATGTCCATTAATTCTGGGTTGGACATGGCCTTATACATCAGGCATAGATCAGCTCTAAGCAGGCAGGAAGCAACTGAGTAGAGCTGGGGTTTCTTTAGTTGAGCTGCATAGGGCATCTCTTTGAGGCCCATGATCCTCTTGGTGAAGTACTTCTGTGTTATTAATTATTAATAGGACGTGCTGGAGGGACAGATTCATCACCCAGAGACTCCCTATGCTGTGGAACAAAATCACGGTACATGTGAGGCAGAGCACCTCGCTGGCCTTGTTCAAGAGAAATCTTGACCAATGGATGGGAGATCGCAGATATACCCCAGGGATTACCTCAGTGTCACTGCTTGACAGAGGCACAGCAAAATAATGGGCATAGTTTCCTTCAAACTAAAGGGTTGGCGAAAGCCACAAAACTCTGGGCTAGGCTTATAAATGCCCTTGGGCAGATAGCCTAGTATGAACCTATGAACCTATGGTCTTACCAGCTGTTGCATGTGCCAGTTAAGGTACATACCAAATGGGGCATTGTACTCTATTATGGGCCTAATGAGTGATGAGCAGAGGGGCACAATGACCTCTCTTGATTTAGAGGTGAACCTTTTCGTGATTAGGTGGGCTACATAGAAGGAATATTTAACCACTTTGCCAATGTGATTATCAAAGGAGAGGTTACTATCTACCTGGGTCCCCAGGTCCCTAATTACATTTTCCGTACCTAGTGGATTACCACCTATGTGGTAATTCATGGGCAATTTGTTTTTTCCAAAGGGGATGACTATGCATTTTTTGGCATTCAGCTTGAGGCCATAGTTTTTACACCAGGTATCTGTCTCTGTAAGACCCTTCTGGAGGATGTCTGTGTCAGCCAGAGAGTCGATTATGGCCCCCAGTTTACAGTCATCTGGGAACTTGGTCAGCCATAGTCCTCCCGTGCTTGCCTGTACCTCAGAGAAGTATATACTGAACAGGAGGGGTCCCAGGACCGAGACCTGTGGGATGCCACTTGTGACTGGTTTAGAGTTGAACATGGCACCTGCAACTCTGACCATGTATGTTCTATCCATGAGCCAGTTGGCCACCCATCTCGTGACATAGGGGTTAATGTTCAAGCTGGTAAGCTTGTCTAGGATGCCAGAGTGGGGAATGGTGTCAAAGGCCTTAGTGAGGTCCAGGTAGGCTGTGTGGACTACCTTCCCTTCATCTATGGCCTTGGTAACTGTTTCAAAGAAATCAACTAGGTTTAGGAGGCAGGATCTGCCTTTAACAAAGCCAAATTGGGTAGGGTCCAGTATCTGGAGGTTCCCAATGTCTCTGTTTATGAGTTCCACGATAATTCGCTCAATAGCTTTGCAGACCAGGCTGGTCAGGCTTATACGTCAATAGTTCCCAGGTTCTGTTGTGGCACCACCTTTGTGGAGCAGGATGACTGTTGCTGTATGCCATTCTTTGGGTACATAGCCTGTGGTAAGGTTGAGTCTGAACAGTGAATGTAGGTGAGGGTTTAGTTCCTTTTGGAGCTCGTGTAAGACGCAGCCTGGGACACCATCCAGTCCCACTGATGCTGTGTTCTTAGCTTTGGAGAGGGCTGTTTTTACCTGCATGTCCATGAAGTCTGGGGCTCTGCATTCTTCTGGGATGGACATGGGCCTTTTTGGGGGTGAGGGGGGTGAAGTTTGCACTGAATTTGTCGACCAGGATGTTGGCAATGTCAGTTGGTTCAGTGTATTTTTTGCCATTTTGCAGTAGCTGAAAGCATATCTGAGAGTTGCCACCTAAATGTTTGATATAGCTAAAGAAGGCTTTGTGGTTATCTTTAGATTCCTTGGCAATTTTTCTTTAGAAACTGGACTTGGATTATTTTATGAGCGATCGTAGTTTCTTGCTAATAATGATCAGTGATGCCTTTCCTTCTTGGAATTTTGCTCTATCATGTGTTAGTTTCCTCCTTCTGTTGTATAGCTTATTTATGGGCAAGGACCACCAGATTGGTTTCTTCTTTTTGGAGGAGTGAGTCTTGGTTTTAATTTGGATGGCTCGATCCATGCATCCCTGTAGATGCTCATAGAATGCACTTGAAAAGGATTCTGCAGATTGGATAGCATTATCCTGTAGCAAGGGGGCTTTGAAACTTTCCATTTAGGTCTTGAGAAGTGTGAAGTTTGCTTTTGAAAAGTTTTTCACAGTGGTTTTGTTGAATGGGGGGGGGGGTCAGGATGTGGATGTCCAGTGTGATTACTTCATGATCTGATATTACCAGCGAGGGGGCTACCTCTGGTGTGGAACACTAATCTCCCATGTTGGTGATGATCAGGTCCAGTATGTTGTCACCTCTAGTGGGCATGGTGACCAGCTGTTCCAGGCTGTTTGAGTTTATAAACTCTAGGAAGCACTGGGCAAAGGACTTTGTACTCAAATAATTCTCCCAGTCAATGTTTGGGTAGTTGAAATCTCCTCATATCGTGGTGTTTGGTAAGACCTTTATATTTCCCAGTGTTCTCAGGAATACTGAGTGAGGGTCCTGAGACAAGGTATGTGATCTATAGCAGGCTACGATCTGATAAGCAGCTTTGCCCAATGTTAGTTGCACTTGCATGGTCTCCAAGGCCTCGTGCTGTGCCACTAACCTGGAGGTGTGGGTATCCTTTATGAAAATGGATACACCCCCTCCTTTTGTATTTCAGTCTGGGTTTTGGGGCTGACACTTGGAGGGATTGGGATTTCTTTAAGTGGAGCATGTCCAACAGCTCTGTGTTTGACATAGCTTTGTATATTAGGCAGAGATCACCTCTGAGTAGGTGATATGCGCCAGCGTAAAGCTGTAGTGTTTTGAGACCGTCTGTGTATGGCATGTATTTGAGGCTGCTAATCCTCTTTGTGAGGTATTTCTGTAGGCTTTCCAGTTGTTGTAGATGTCTAGTGAGGTACATAGCAAACGGGGCATTGTACTCTATAATGGATCTAATGAGTGATGAGTAGAGGAGAACAATGACCTCTTTTATTCTGCATGAGACATCTTTTGTGATGAGATGTGCCACGTAGAAGGATTTCCTGAGTACTGTGGTGATGTGATTATCAAAGGAGAGTCTACTGTCCACCTGTGTCCCAAGGTCTCTTATCACACTTTCGGTGTTAAGTATACTACCACCTATGTTGTAGTTCATGGGTACAGTGTTTTTACCAAAGGGGATGACAATGCACTTTTTGGCATTGAGCTTGAGGCCATGGCTTTGACACCAGGCATCTTTTGTAGGATATCCACATGGTTAGTAGTCTCGATTATGGCTCCTAGTTTGCAGTCATCTGGGAACTTCATTAGCCAGAGACCTTCCATGTTAACCTGTACTTCAGGGAAGTAGATACCAAACAGGACAGGACCCAGGACTGAACCCTGTGGTACTCCACTTGTCACTAGTCCGAAGTTGGACTTGGAGTCTGCTAATTTCACAGTGTGGGTTGTGTCAGTGAGCCAATCGGCAACCCATCTTGTGACATAGGGATTTATACCTAGTTTAGTGGGTTTATCAATAATTCCAGAGTGGGGGATGGTTTCAAAAGCCGTGGCAAGATCTAGATAGGCTGTGTGAACCACCTTACCCTTGTCTACGGCTTTGGTGACTGCTTCAAAGAAGTCTATCAGGTTTAGGAGACATGATCTGCCTTTTACAAACACAAAATGGTTGTGGTCCAGAGTTTGGAGATTACCAATGTCTTTGTTTATAAGTTCCATGATGATAAGTTCCATGGCCTTGCAGACCAGGCTCACCAGGCTAACGGGGTGCTAGTTCCCAGGGTCTGTGCTGGCTCCCCCCTTGTGTAGTGGGATAACTGTCACTGTGTGCCATTCAGCAGGCACAAAGCCTGAGGTGAGGCTATGATTGAACATGGTACGTAGGTGCAGTGCCAGTTCGTTCTGTAGTTTGTGTAGAATGCAGCCTGGGATGTAATCTGGTCCCATGGATGCAGTGTTCCTGGCTTTGGATAGTGGTTTTTACCTGTGCAACCATGATGACAGCACCTTTGCATTCTTCCAGTATAGAGATGTGCTCTTTCATGGGTGAGAGGGGGGGGTAAAGTTAGCAATGATCCTATCTGCCAGGCTGTTGGCAATATCAGTTGGGTCTGTATATTTAGTGCCATTGTGCTGTAACTCAGAGCAGATCTGAGTGTTGTCATTGAGATTCTTGACATAGCTATAGAATGCTTTGTGGTTGTCTTTAGAATCAATGTCGACCTTGTTTTCGTAACTAGCTTTGGAGGATTTTATCAGGGACCGCAGCTTCTTCCTGAGGCTGACTAGGGAGCTCCCCCACTCATGGGATTTTACCCTCTTTTGCAACAGTTTCTTCCTTCTGTTGTGCATTTTGTTTATGGCAGGGGACCACCAAATTAGCTTCCTTTTCTTGGAGGATAGCGTCTTGATTCTGTTTCAGATAGCACGATGCATACACTCATGTAAGTGCTTATAAAGTGCAATTGTGAAGGATTCAGTAGTCGTAACAGTATTGTCCATCTGTATGGGTGTCCTGAAGTTCAGCACGTCTGTCTTAAGAAGCATGAAGTTGGCTTTGGAGACATTTTTTAACATGGTTTTCTTAATGGGGGGGGTCCAGAATGTGAATATGTAGGGTAATTAGCTTATGGTCAGATGTAACGAATGAGGTGTTGACTTCAGGTGTGGAATACCGGTCACTCAGGACAAACCAAACCCCATAACCAACACAAATAACCACAAAGTTAGCTAAATGCTACTCATTGCAAGAAGTCTCAGCCTCTAGATGCACACACTCGAGGCACATCTCAGTATGGAGAATATTGATATCTGTGCAGTAACAGAAACCTAGTTCAAGGCTCCAGAGAGCACACCAGCACTACCAGGATACTACTCATTCCATACCTTCCAGCATCAGGACCTGGATCATAGCACATAGGGTGGGGATGTATTCATATTCATCAAGGATACCTACACCTCACTCTACATCCTCTCTACAGGATATGTACCCATAGAATGTTGCACAGCAACATTCTTCACACTCCACAGGGGTGGGGCCACAAAATCCCCTTGGCATTCATGCTCTATGAGCCTGACGAGTCTGATCTTTAAGGCAATGGAGCCAATCATAATGGAAGTCGACAATAAAGAGATTGTGAACCTTCACACAGTTGAGCACACCCAGTTTGGCTTCATCATATGCAGATCACGCCTCCTGAACTGGGTGGATTTCTTTGAGACCATAACCCAGGCTACAGATGATTGAAATGAGCTCAACACAGCCTACCTATACCTCACTACAGCCTTTGACACCATTCCCCAGTCAGGTATCATAGATGAGCTCACCAACTTGGGCATGAATCCATACATCACAAGATGGATTGCAAACTGGCTCACAGATAGATTCCACAAATTAAGAGTTGCTGGCTACATGTCAGACTCTACACCGGTAACAACCAGTGGCCCCCAGGGTTTAGTCCTGCGGTCTTTCCTGTTTGGTATAGACTTCTCAAATGTACATGCCAACACAGGAGGGTTGTGGTTGACTAAGTTTGCTGGGAACTGTAAAGTGTTTGCCATAATAGATTCCCCGGATGGCACAAATATTCTCCAGAAGGGACTCTATGAGACAGATGTGTGGTGTCAGAATGATGGCCTCAAACTCAATGTGGAGGAATACATAGTGATCCCCTTTGGTGAAAACAAAGTACACACAAACTACCACATAGGTGTTACCCCCTTAAAACTGACAAGGTAATAAGGGATCTGGGGACACAAGTAGGTAGTCATCTTTCCTTTGACAATCATGTTGCCAAAGTGATTGGGAAATCCTATGTGGCCCACCTAATCAACAAAGGGTTTGCATCAGGATCCGAAGAGGTAGTGGTGGCCCTCTACTCTTAAGTCATCAGACCCATCATTGAGTACAATGCACCATTTTGGATGTACTCGACTACGCATATCCAGCAGCTGTAGAGACCACTTAGGTACCTCACCAAGAGGATTACTGGCCTCAAACAGTTGTTTTATGCAACACAACTGGTAAAACTAAATCTGTTCTTCGTTGTGTACCGCCTACTCAGAGGCACACTCTGCCTAACATACAGAGCCATATCCAACACAACTACTGAGCATGCTCCATCTACAGATAACAAAACTGAGTCACCCTACACACTCCAAGGATATGAACCTCATCACAACAATGAATACAACATGCTGGTGGGATAGAGTACCATCCCAGACACTTGCTTACTGTGGAACAGAGTCCCAATGTACATCAGACAGAGCCCCTCACTGATGCTCTTCAATAGGAACCTTGATGAGTGGATGGGAAACAGACAATTCACGCCAGCCATCACATCAGCAGCCCCACTAGAAAGGGCCTTATGGTACTAACTATTAGAACAAGGCCTTAGGAGACTACCCAATGGGGTGGGGAAAGCTGCACAACTTGCCTAGGCTAACATATGCCTTACTGAAGATAGGTTCATAGATATGTAGTAGACTGACAGGTACATGTCTACAGATAGTAGATGTGTACTTCATTGTACCGTCATGTTGTACAGCAGGCACATGGACCGCATACACTGTAATGCTTACAGATACTGGTGGCTGTTATGTACACTGGGTGAGATGTGCACCTCATGTCTTTTGTGCCATTGGGATGTGTGCTGGGTGGGACAGTCCTGGATGGCTCCCTGTCATGGTCACCCTCTTACACACATCTCTGCCCATCCATCTTTGTCTTATTATACTGTGTTCCCCCTATATGTATATATATATATATATATATATATATATATATATATATAGGTAGGTAATAGGCTATCTGCTTGAAGGCATATATTAGTATGGCCAGTGTGTGCAGCTATCACCACCCATGGAGTTAGTTCCCTAGGCTTCTGTGTAGTAGAGCTGATGAAGTGATCCATGGTGTGACAGTTCAGTTTCACATACACTCATCAAGGCTCCTCTGGAAGAGTGTCAGTGAGGGACTCAGCTTAATGTAGGTTGGGAGGGAGCCGGTTCCAAAGAAAGGGAAGTCTGTGAGTTATTAATGTATCCCTCCAACATGTTCTATTTATTGTTGTGATGATGATATCCCTAGAGCATGTAGTACAGTGAGCTTGGGGTTACTTCAGATAGCACATGTACATCCGTTCTGCATTGGACATGGACCTGTCGATTGGGCAGAGATAGACAGTATGCAACAGAGTACAGATTGAGTTAAATTCAGTCTTGTTGCATGGAGCAACTGTTTGAGGCCAGTAATGCTCTTGTTGAGGTACGTCAGTGGTCTTTCTGGCTGCTGAAGGTGCCTAGTCAGATTCATCGCAAGTGTGTTGTGGTACTCTATGATGGGTCTGATGACTGATGGTAGAGGGAACCTCCTTTGACCTACATACAAAGACCTTGGCAGTTTGTGGGAACATATAGCATGATTTTCTAACCACTTTGTGAATGTGTTTCTGGAAGTAGTGATGACTATCCACGTGTCCATAGATCCCTTATTATTACCTCTATACTTAGGATGTTGGCACCTATGTGATATTTGTATGACTGTAGCTCGAGCCCATAAGTCTGACACCACATCTGTCTGACTGAGACCCTTTTTAAGGATGTCTCTGTTGTCCCAAACATCGATTATGACAACCTTTTTGCAGTCATCCACAAACCGTGCTAAACATAGCCCTCGTGTTTGACTGTATTTCTGAAATGTATACACCAGACAGGAGGGGTCCCAGGACTGAGCCATAGGGGACAACAGTTGTTACCAGCTTGAACAGGAGATCACAATTCTTACCTTGTGGGATCTATCTGTGCCCCAGTTGGCAATCCATCAGATGACATACGTGTTTATGCACAAGTAGTTGATTTTGTGGATATAACATATGTGTGATGTTTGAAAAGGGCTTTTCAAGGTCTATGTAGACCATGTGTAGCTCATTTCATTGATGCATGTCCTGGGTGACTGCCTTGAAAACTGTCTAGCAGGTTTAGGAAACATGATCTACCCCTGACCAAACCAAAATGGGTAGGGTTGGGTGTTTGTAGGCTCTCAATAGCTCTGTTTATGAGTTCCATAATGATGGACTCCATGGCCTTGCACATCAGGTTTATTAGGCTTATAAGACAATAGTTCCCATGGTCTATTGTGCACCAACACTCGTGGAGTGTGCCAAACATTGCTGTAACCCATTCAACAGTTTCATATCCTGTACAGACGGTGAGTCTCAACAGACTGTTCAGGTGCAGGGTCTGTTTGTTTTGGAGTTCACATATGACACAGCCAGGGAAACCATGTTATCCCATACACGCCATGTTTTTAGGTTTGGAAAGAGCTGTTTAACCATTGTATATGTGATTTCTGGGTTTTCACAATCTCCAGGTATGATAATGGGCCCTTTTGTCAGTGAAAAGGGGTTAAATATGTATGAACCTGTCTGTCAAGATGTTGGCAATGTCAGTCATGTACATGTATTCATTTACAGTTTGCACTGACTCAGAACATATATGAGTTTACACTGATATTTATGACATAGCGAAAGAAAGCTTCATGGTTCTCTATGGACTCTTTGACCATAGCTTGGGTAATGTTAGGAGTGCTCATTGTTTCTTGATGATACTGATTGGAGAATTATTGATCTTCTTTGGTTTTTCACTTTCTTTGAACAACTTAAGTACTTGGAGTACATAGTTTGATTATGACAGGTGTCCAATATATTATATGGGCCTGTTTTCATATCACTGTGTGCACAAGGCAGGATTGGTGAATAGTGACAAGTGTCTGGAGTAAGAACTGCAACTGCCAGATATGTGTGGCCCACTGCTGTACTCAGACATGGCCTAAGTGTGTGAGCATGCCCAGTATGACCTTTCAGTATGTTGCTGACTGAAATTTGCTAAATTTGTTTGTGTGCGAGCATGCCCAGTATGAGCATATATACTATATGTGTGGGAAAATCAAGTTGGTTTTTACTTCAGGGCTCACCTTTGTGCTGTACATCGACAGGAAGCACAGTGTGCCTGCAGGGCTTCCATGAGTCATTCTACATACAGTGGGGACAGCTATTATTTGTACATTTCTACTTGGGGGGGCACACCTGATTGTTACTGTGGGTGTACATAGGATGAAGGGTTCACCTGACACTTATACACATTTGCTAGGCCTGCACTGCTATGTCAGATACTCCATTTCAGTCTGTACTGTTGCCTATCGTAGTGGCTTGAGGCATACCACTGTACTATAGGCCTTAGCTTCCAATTACACGCATATTAGTTTGTGACTTCATAGCCTACCCAACACACATCACACTGCCTGGCCTGCTGCTATCTGTCTGCATAGACCTGGGGGAAGGTTACTCATATGCCTCTTCAGAGGGCATGATACAGCATTTGTTTGTGTTTGCGTTTTGTCTACATTTGTCCTGCTGGCTGTGACTGTTAGGTATGTGACCCCCCCCCCCAACTGGTCTGTGTGAGTGAGTTAAGTTGTGTCTGTGCCAGTGAAATGCTGTCATGGTTTAGTGGTTCAGTACTGTGACTATAGTGCACAGTATCTCGAGTTCGAGCCCTGTCACTGCTTAAGGAACAGTAAAGCAGGTGTGAGCATGTTTACCCGACTTTGCCCGACTTTGCTCAGCATTGCCCAACATTGCCCGACATTGCCCAACGTTGCGCTGGTTAGCGAGGTGCGCAGCTATGTGCAATTTTATTTAAATATGCTCAATACTGGTAAAATGTGCTTAGCAGTGCTTTGTATTGCTTAAAATAGGGCACTCATGCCTCAGGTGGTGCTGCAGGGCTGCCTATGTCAGATGCACATAGTACACTCCCTATACATGTTTGAAAACAGGTATTGTCAAGTTAGGCATCCCTTTTACTGTATGTGCGAGGTAGAGAGAGGTGTAATTTCCAGGGGTCCTACTGAGTCAGTGTATGTGCTATGCGTTGCCTCTTTGCCAAGGCTAGGGCATACTGGGCATGCTTCCTTCTGCCTACTGGGGCAGGCTCAGGGTGTTTCCTTCTCCGAGTCACGCTGTGCCTGTGCAGGCCTTGGCAATGGTGGGGGGCTGTTTGGGCCTGCCCCATGCTGTTCCTGCTGCAGCTGTTTTTGCAGGATCATATTGTGTAGCATGGCACATACCATGACAATTTGGGTACATGTAGTTGGTGAGTACTGCAAGGCTCCACCAGATGTGTCCAGGCACCGGAACCATGACTTGAGCATCCCAAACACATGCTCAATTATGTTTCTTGTTTGTGCGTGTGCCTCATTATGGAGTTCTTGTTTGGGTGTGTGTGCATTTCTGATGGGTGTCATCAGCCACAGCTCCAATGCGTATCCATCATCCTCCACTAGGTGACCATCAGGGATGTCCCCATTGGCAAATCTCTGGTACAGCTGCGTCAGATGCCAGATGTGGGAATCGTGATAGCTTCCAGGGCAGCCAGCACACATATTCATTATTATGCCCTGGGCATCGCACACAACCTGGCAGTTGATGGAGGGGAAGCCCTTACAGTTGATGTAGACCCTACACCACTCACCGTGTGGTGCTTTGATGTGTATGTGCGTGCAGTCTATTGCACCCACTACCTCAGGGTATTCTGCTATTTGGTGGAAAAGACACATATTGCTGGCCAATGCCTCACGGGAACTGGGGAAATATATGTGCTCACCGACATGTGCTGACATGGCATCCAGGAACTGGTGCAGTACCCTGGATGCTGATGCCTGTGAAATCCCCATCATATCACCAGTTGGTCTCTGGAAGGTACCTGTAGCTAGTATTCTTAGGCCAACACATACCTTGGTATCCACTGGGATGGGTTCCCCTCTGTTGGTTCTGTACGTGAGGCGTGGCCGGCACAGCTCAACAATTTGCTGCAGGAGGTCTCTGTCCACCCTATAGTGCTCCCCTATCTCCAGCTCATGTAGCCCCTGGTAGGTTACCCTGGGTCTGTACACTCTTCTCTGTCTCCTCACTGTGGGTTGCTCAGCAGCATTCACAACATCACCACCCTCAGCACCTTGCACATGTTGGTTTATGATAGTAAGAGCAGCCCCTAACATTTTGTCTGACTTAAGCTTTTTAAGTTTTCACTCTTTGTATACTGCAGTGTTGCAGAGTTCTTGGGAAAAACAGGGGAGACTGCTGTTTGCAGAGTTTAAAGTGCTGGGCTGGGCTAGTCTGCTGCCTGTGTAATTGGCTGATTCTGATATATCTCACCTGGCAGCTCTGCTAGTTCTCCTTGCATAACTTCCTATTACTACTTTTCCTTCCTTTTCTGTTTCCGCCCAGGGCAGTGCCGCGCAAACACGCGCACACGCTGTGTGCATGTTTGCAAGAAATTTCAGATATATTCACGACGTACACCTTTGGTATCTGGTTTTCAAAAAGGAAAACTGTAGACACGCCTCTTGCAATCCTGAGCAACTCAGGGCAAACACAAGACGCTGTGCTCCAATAAGCATACAGCCTTTCTGACACACCCCCTCATAATGTCACCTATCTTCTACTCTACTACTCACCTACTCCTACACTTACACTCTTGGGACATGGCTCACATGCTGGGGAAAATTGGGATTCACTATCTTTATCCTCATTTGCATAGGATTGCCTACTAATGCTTGGTTACATCTCTCACACTGAGCTCCCCCCCCCCTTAGCAACCAGTACTCAGTGGCCATGTTGTCTTCAGCCTGTCATTCACTTGCATGGCAGGATAAGCTTTTTAGTGAAAATGCCTATTTTTGGCTATTTTTTTATTATTTTCTTGTTTTTTTAAGCATCGCATTTTTTCGCAGCACTGCACTACGCTTAAACATCAGAGATCGGGGAAAAAATAGATTTTAATCATTTTAAACATTTAAAAATGCCAATGGCCTTATATTTGGCCATTGGCATGCTTCCGCAACTGGATGCATCCTTTATTTGGAGCTGTCATAGCTCTGTTTTGCTATTTGCAGAATGGTACTCCGTTACCAATGGAGTACATTTCTGCAGATAACACTACTGTTCCACGGACAGGTTAGTGTTTCCTGGATTGCAAATTTACCTAATTTGCATAGCTTTCAGCAGCAAATGAGGTAATTTGCATACCATGACACTGTCCGTGCAAGACTAGCTTTAGAAGCTCTCATGCACGCCCCTGCCGGCTGTTGCTGGATCGCTCGGCAGACATACTGACTGTCTGATGTCTTACTCTACTTTACAACTCCATGCAAGCTTTCGTAAATTTGGCCCTACCACTTCACAGAATATTCCCTTTTCTCTGAGGTATGACAATCTTGGAGATGATATATATATATATATATATATATATATATATATATATATATATATATATAGATGTATATTGATATATATATATATAGAGATGTATATAGGTGTATATACATATATATATATATATATATATATATATATATATATATATATATATATACACACACACACATATATATATGAGTGTAGAGGCTTGTCTCCCACATTGGGAGGTGCATGGGGGGTTGCCCCTGCAAAAAATAAATAAATCAATAAAAATAACTTTAAAGGAGAAGAGTGATGTTTGATATTCATTCTTCTCCTGCATTTTCTGTCTTTTTTTCCGGCATGTTGGGACTTGGAATTGTGAGTCCCAGCATTTCAACTGGGAACCAAGTACATTCATTAAGACTGTAAGAATTCCAAGTTAGGTGGCTGATTATACTAACAGAAGTTATCACCGCAACGTTTAAGTGTAAAACAGCTGTTCACATAAGTAGACAAATCACTGTGAGGAAAACAGTTTTCAGGTGTGTGATTCTGACTGTACTTAAAATGTACTTAGAGTGGTACATAAAATGAGTGGGTCAAAACTAGCCAATGGAAGTAATGAAACACTGAAAACATACAGGAAAGGGGAAGGTTTTCCTGCATTGTGCTTTGATCGATGTTCACTGATAATTAAAAAAATAATATATTAGCAATAGTAAAGTAGAAAAAGTTATGTTAAGAGATTTCATTTCTACAAGCTAAAGTTCAGGTCTGATGTGATGAAAGCATCTTGCTAATTTGTAATCTGGGCATGTTGTGTACATTCATGGCTTGCTCATACCAGAACCTGGAAAGTATTTATCTCCTAGTTTTTTTTTCCCTCAAAAGATTGAATATGGTTTTTATTTACATTTATTATGTCTCTAAAACTGTTTTCAAATGTGTTTATGAACTTTGCTGGGCATGATACTTTAAATGTTAAAACTTTAACATTGTTGTAACACTGTTTTTGATGCTTCCAACATTTATTAAGCATATATGTAGTGTTGTTATATTAGTACTGATATTAGACAATGGGTGTGTAGTGGGACCAGAATTCATTCTGTGTTACAGATCAGTGGTAGTAGGAATAACACTGTGTGTAGACGGTGTATGTGTTTTGGTTTATTATTATATATTGTGTGGCATGGAATTTAGATGCATTTCTTTGATGACTTGGAAAAGTAAGGGTATATTCTATTAAATCTGTTTACCCTTTGCATTATGATGGTGTGAGTCTTATGATTTTGTTCTTGTGTAAGTTGATGAAGTATCAACGTGGAAGAATGAATAGAGATGTTTATATGTATGAAAAGGTACTGCTGGTCTTACAATGCTGGGAGTCAAGTTGTGAGAGAATTAAGAATGGTATTATGTATTACAAGTAGATTTAATGGGGAACTATACGATTTCTAAGATCAGTTTCTTGCTAGAGGACTTTATTTACATTTTAGTGCTGTGTAAGTCACATGATCACACAGAGGCAGGGTTTTTAGAGAATCTTGTTAGCATACTTCAGTGAGGGTGGGGTGGGTTGTTAGAGGAAGTGCTACGAGTACAGTTTGTCCTTTTATATTTTCCTTCCCCACCCATGGGCAATTTAGATTAGTTGAATGACTGGTTTTCACTCGACCAGAGATGCTATCTTGTCACATTCAGATCTGCAGCTTTTGCAGCAGTGAAATTATATCTTTTTTAGTATCTGCTTATTTTTTGTAAAACTGTGTGAAATGATCATACCAGCCTAGACAATTGTATGTTCTTTTGATTTTGTTTCATGCTACATGCTTTCTTCCCCCATTCACTGGTTATTATTTTTTATAGGGTCTACATTAGTGTTTCTTGTTAGTGTGTGTACTCGTGCAGATATACCTTTATAATCAGGCAGTTTCTCTCATTTCACAGGGCAGCATTGTGTTGGACAGTTGCATCTTGCAAACAAACCTGAGTTGCAAATGACCTAATATTCTAGAATAAAAAAAATCTTTTGCAACTTTTCAGTAAAAATGTCATACAACTTTGAAAGTGAATCTTATTACTGTACTAAAAGTATTTTCCTATTTGCTGATGCCCTTCAGGAATCACACTCTGTATAATACTGATTCTATACAAATTAATTTAATTTTCTCTTTTCTTCCATGCATTGCGACAAAATGTTTGGAGCTTTCACTCCTTTCTCAAACATTTGACTGTAGTAGAGTTACACTGATTACTTTTTGAAAGTTGAGGGAAATGTAATCTGTATATTTCCCCACACTTTGCTGTGTATATGTATATGTATGTGCACAACATATAATTTGTGTTTATATTCATATGGTTGTAAAACCATAGCCTCGGTATGTCTTACTGAGAAGCTTGAAATTCAATACATTCTTGAATGTGTATCAAATTTGTATATGCTGGATATGTGATAATACACGTATTTTAATAAAACTATGTATGCAATGCACAGTTTTAGTGGTGCATGTCACTGTTACTATTTCAATTTTCATCATTTGCTGTAAGGGGCACCTGTTGTGGCTGAGATGGCTGTGTTGTCCAGACCTCTTACCCCTTATCAAGATGGAAATACATAACATAAGCAAACGTGTGTCACTATGTGTTTAAATATATATTTGCTGTATATCTTTATGTGCTTATAGTTCCACAAATATGTAAACAAATATAGTACGAGTCTATATAAAGCTGTCTTTTTATTTATGTGTGTCTGCATTTATGTATGCAGATGTACACACACCCAAATGTGTGTTGGTGGATGTATACAGAGATACATGCACACACTCATACACTAGCACACTGGAGATATTTTGACTAAGGTGACAGTATAACTGCTCCTAATAGCATGCATGTAACTGATGCTTTATTGCTAGTTTAACAAGTAATAATCCTTTGTATTTCTTATATGCCAGTTGAGAAGACTATTGCTGGTTTAACAAGTAATAATTCTTTCTATTTCTTATATGCCAGTTGACAAGACTATTAATAGTGTGACTCAAGTGAGAATATTCTTGCCTTTAGTCATCTACATTTTTAGAGATGATAATCTGAATTGTGTATTGACACACTCTTCCACTGTAATGCTTTTTTTCAGGATAACTGTTGCCATATCCCTATAGACAAATACATTGAGGGGTATAGGATTTGGGGGTACTTCAGATAAGGCACGCTCAGCAGCAGATGGCCAAGAGTAATTAGTGTTAGACTTCAGTTTGCCATTACAGAGTTGGAATTCTTCCTGGAGATAGAAAGAGAAGGCAAACAAACTACACGCAACTCAGATCAGACAACACATGTATAGTTCAGGCAAGGAGCAACACATGTATAGTTCAGGCAGGGAGCAATCAGAAAAACAGGGTGTGGCATAGAATAATGGGATATTTTACACTGTGTTGTTTTCAGAGCAGGCTAAATTCAAGAGACTGGCACTGAAAACAGCACCTCTACCATTGAGGGTCATTCACAGTATTGGTGGACCTATAAAAATGTCAGCTAATAAACACCCTTAGCTCAGGTAATTAGGTGGTTTACAAAAGGGCACTACAGAAGTTTAAAGACACTAGGAAAGTGCAAGGTTGACCAGTGATATGGCTTATAGAAGTAAAACAATGGAGGCTGCATATCCTGCTAATGCTGGATGCAGGTTAAAGCAAATTGAAGGCAGCATTACACCTAGTAAGCTATCAGCTGGCTGCAGAAAGCCATGTAGTCATAGTCAGTGCTCTATGGGACAAACTCCCAAAGGTATGTCATCAGTAATACAAGATATTTTTTTTCATAGCCTATTTAACAGCCCTCTGTGGAACATTTAGTTGGTCAGAATAAGTACATTCTAATGATAAAGTGGAACAACCTATGATCAATCAAGAGGTGAAGAACCAGAGGGTGGCTCCAGCCCCAGAGCTACAGAATGTAATGTTGTACAATACATACAACGCTACCAAACACTGTGCCTCCAGTGCAGAAGTACAATCACACAATTTCATCATAGAGTGGTACTTAGGAAGGAACAATTTTCTGCCATGAGAAGGGTACTCTGCTTACCCAGCTTCAGGTGAGGGCTGCATTGAAGAAAACAGTGGAGTGATGCAGTGTGGACCCCAAAGATACCCCATGGCCAATTAGATTCTACACTCATTTAGCATAGCAGCAGCTTCTCATTCTCATTGGACAATGGCATTATTGGAGAACATCAAAAAGTTAGGAAGATGAGGGGCGTGGCTAAGATGCCGAGGTGACAGCAGCATTTCTTCTGATGCTCTACTGTAAAAATAATTTCTGACAGGAGTTTTATGTTCTAACTTAAAATTTTGAAGTTTTTTCTCACAAGTTATATTTCTTGATATTGTGAATTATTTACAAAGAAGACATTTTGAGTTTTCAGTCTTTTATAAAGAAATCTCCTGTCAGAAGTTCTACAGCTTAGTACAGCTGGATATAACTATGAGTCATAGCCTCTCCTCAAGACAGTTCCATGAAAAAAGGCACCCCAGCCGAGGATCAAACCGGAGAACCTCTTGATGTGAGGTGGCAACGCTAACTGCTGCACCACCGCTGATGCCCTCTCACTGGTAATTATAAAAATAGAAATTTATATGAACAGGCTGTTGAATCTGCATATAGTTGCTTATTACTTGATTAGAAGCTTATATAGACACTAAGTGCTGTTGTTACACTGACAACTTTATATATATATATATATATATATATATATATATATATATATATATCCATTGTGCCTTATGTAGATTAAAACCTATAAAGTATATAATACTCTGGAGGCACAACATCCACTTAGTAAAACTACTGTTAGGAGGTGAAAGTAATAACTTTTACCTTCTATTTAATGGTGATACACACTGTGGGTTACATAAAAAGAGGGGGGGGGGAGGCAGTAAAAATGCAATTCTTAAAGTGCAGACAGATTTGTCTTTATTATATTATACTGAAATTAAGGGTAGAATGTAGAGAAATTGGTGTTTTATGCTTACAACTGACTCAGTATGTTTTAAACCATAATGCTTTTGTAGTGTATTTATCAATATAGTGGGCACTGTTAGACTAGCTGTAGCAGATGCTATTAATATAATAATTTCCTTCTTAACATCAGCATGGTGGTTGTGCATGTTCAGTTCCTTTTTCTTTTCTAGATGCAAAACTCTTGCTAATAGTACCCTCAAGACATTTTTTACTACAAGAATGTGCAAAAGCTTCACTTACTTAGTCTCGAGCGCAATACAGACGTTTTCTTGCACACAGCGGCTCTCCTGTTGATTTACAGCATGAAGGAAAGAACTGTGTGACCTTTTAACTTTCATCAACACTGTGACGTTATGCAACGGAAAGGACACTGGATTTCAGTAGCTGGACTTCACAACAGACTGTACGAGCTTTTTTAGGCTTCAGAAATGCAAATCCACTCGAAACTGAGCAGGAAAAGGTACTGGAAATGTTTTTGTTTGCAAGATTACTCAGTAAAGCATTTTGAATATGAAAATAACATGTTTAATTAATCTAATAGGTACAGAAAGTTGTATATAATGCCTCTAATGTCTAGAACTGGCAGTGTAAGTTGAAGCTGTTTAATAGAAGCAAAATGAAATAATGTTGTGCTTTTGGTATATAAATTCACACTATGATAGGTAAAAAGAATAAAGAAAAGGATACCGTGGCACTTTTGTGTTTAGAAGTATATATATGCAATACTTTATCCAACTGTATGCCATCTTTATGGATATGTGCAAATCTACTGGTTTAAACCACAGAAGTTACACGTATGTAAGTTCCTGAAGATTTATGCAGTAACATAGACAGACCAAAATATATATTTTTTTCCTGTGGCTATACAATAGTAAGGATATAGGGGAAATTTGAAGAATCTCTTACTGAAGTTACTAGCTGGACATGATACGGTTCAGAATTATTAGAGGCATCTCCCTCTTGCTCTTCACAATTCCTACACAATGTTATAATGTACTCAGCAAAAGTTGATATGACAAGTTTTGGTAATTATATAATTCGCACTGTATTCATTTGAAATTTGTGTTAAATACTAGCTAAGTTAAAGCTAGGAGTTCATTATATTTATTATATTCCATTGCAAAGTCTTAGTATCAATTAAAAAATATAGAGGGTTTGATATAAGTGTGCTATTGAGTCAGATACGATATGCTATGGAATATAAGCGTAAATTCCTTTGCTTATTTTTTCAGTAATGAGTAACAAATCCTCTAATACTTAATAGAATTAGAGCTTTTATCATTTGAAAACATAATGGTTTGTGCCACTGTTATCAGATACTTCATTTTATGTTCATAACTGTCTGACTGAAGTAATTAATATGTAATTCAATGACACCCTAGCAGGTTGATTAGTTGTCCTACACATATTAGGAGAGTTGTCATATTTTGACGCATATTGTGCTATTCATTAAACCAAGGCAGAAGCATTAGACTGATAATGGCCAACGATTGTAGGATGGTAGAAGATGGCTTCAATGACTTGCTCATTGAACCAGGAATATCATATTCCATGTTTGGAATTGTATATAGTTATGAATATATATTTGATATGTTTAAAGTTATATTTTTCTCCATAATAGAATACATAACACAAAAATGTGTCTTCAAATATGTCTGCTTATAAATGTGTTTCAATTAATACCAATGGCCTTAATAATGATATAAAGAGAGGAAGTTTATGTAAATATCTCAAAACAAAGTGGACATTGCTTTCATACAATGAACTCATTTAATAGAAAAGGATGTGACTAGAATGTTTTTAATGGATACTCAGTACTTGTTGAATCTCATTTCCAGACCAAGAGAAGGGGCACTATGATTTTGTGGAAAAAATCCCTACCTGTCCCTAAAGTTATTGATTCATATTCAGACAAAAATGGTATGTTGAGTATGGTAACATTAGAGATAAACAGAAAGTATATTACTCTAGTTAACATATACTCAATACCTGGTATTGGAGCAGAAACAGCAAATAAATATTTAGAATTAATCTTAATTAAAGCTAAAGGAGACATTATATGTGCAGGAGAATTTAATTGTATCCTTTCTAAGAATGACACTACTAAAAATGGTAATTTTAGATTGTCGGCCACAGCCAAAAAACTAAACAGTTTTATAAGCACTTCAAATATTAGGGATAGCTATGCCATAAGAGAGTCATAATCTCTTCAATATACACATTACTCTTATAGGTTTGGTACACATTCAACACGTAGCCCTCCAGAACTTACACCACCACAATCCTCACATAGTAACACAAAACACACACCTACTTTCGCAGAGGCTCTCAACAAAAATCTGCCCAAACAACAGAGACCTCCGAGGCAGAAATGCAAACAACCACCACATCCCAGCACAAACCATGAGACACATAACTCACATAAACAGTGTGCCACTGAACTAAAGCCCATAAGGCAAAACAACTTACCCAATACACTAGTCATAGGTGATTCAATAGTAAGGGAACACTGATGTCCCACTCACTAGATTGAATAAGGAGAAAGTTACAGTCAGCTGCCTGTCGGGGGCCATGATCTGCCACATAACGCACACACTTAGATCACTCCACAACAGGTACAACTATGACTCTGTCATTGTCCATGTTGGTGTGAATGACCTGCGACGTACCTCCCTGGACTACATGAAAAGAGACATAGAGGAGCTCTTGGATCTTGTAGCCCAGGCAGGTGTGACCCTAGCTCTGAGAAGCATCCTACCGTCACCCAGAATGATACCACAGTACAATCAGAAAATGACTGACTTCAACAATTGGCTAAGTTTCTGGTGTCATTTTAAGGGGATCCAGTATCTGTCTGCCTGGGATGACATGATTGACAGACCTCGATGCTTCACCAGAGATGGCCTGCACCTGTCACCCCAGGGATTCCGGATACTGGCCAAGGCTCTTGCCACCCCTATATTGCCTTTTTTAGGCAATGTCCTGAAGACAAAATTACTACCATAACAGCTACAAGCAAACAAAATCTGACGGTTATGAGACTCAACGCTAGAAGTCTAAATCTCAAAATGCACTTGCTCAAAGCACTCCTTAAAATGGAGAACATCGACATCTGTGCAGCGACCGAGACCTGGTTTAAGGCTCCAGAGAGCATCCCAGCACTACCAGGCTATAACACATACCACACCTTTTGGCCACTAAACCAGGACAGAAGCACCAAAGGTGGTGGTGTCTCCATATTCATAAAGGATATGCACACCTCCAGACTAGTACCCCAACAAAATACATCAGAGATACTTCAGGTACAACCAACACTGGGTAAAACTGCAATCCAGGTTGTAGCCTGCTATAGATAACCCACCATGTCCCAAGTCTTCCACTCCACATTCCTAAACACACTGGAAAATGTTAGGGTACAACCCAATACCCTTATACTGGGAGACTTTAACTACCCCTCCATTAACTGGGAAAATGACTCATGTACCAACCGACTTGCTCAATGTTTTCTGGAATTCATTAATTCCAATGCCCTGGACCAACTCATTCTTGCCCCCACCAGAGGTATAAACATCCTTGACCTGGTCATTACTAACATGGGCGACCGTTGCTCTACACCAGTAATCAAATCCTCCCCGGTCAGATCTGACCACAAGCTAATCACCATAGATATCCACATCCAACCCTCACCCCCCCTAAAGAAAACCACCATAAAAAAACTTCTCTAAAGCTAATTTTGGGCTTCTAAAAACAGAGGTAGCTAACTTCACGACACCCATGCAAATGGAAAATAGGTGCATGACTGCTGAATAATACAACAATGCACTGTACGAGCACATACACAAGTGCATGGAACAGGCCATATCAAACAGAACCAATACCCTCTCCTCCAAAAAAAAGGAAGCCAATCTGGTGGTCCTCCACCATAAACAAACTCTACAACACAAGGAAAAAACTGTTGCAGAAAAGGGTGAATTCCCAAGACTGGAAAATGTCTCTTGTAAGCCTCAGCAAAAAAACTGAGATCCATCATCAAATCCTCTAAAGCTAGCTACAAAAACAAAACTGCTGCAGATTCTAAAAACAACCACAAGGCATTCTATAGTTATGTCAAGAAACTACATGGCAATACTCAGATCTACAATGAGTTACAGCACAATGGCAATACATATACAGGACTAACTTATATTACCAAATATATTGGCCAACAGGTTCAATACGAACTTTACCCCACTTTCACCCCCTAAAGGGCCTACCACAATACCTGAGGAATGCCAAGTCCCTATTATCACAGCTACACAGGCAAAAAATCCACTGTCCAAAGCTAAGAAAACAACTTCCATGGGACCTGATAACATCCCTGGCTGTGTTCTACATGAATTACAAAGTGAACTGGCACCACACCTGAGAACTCTGTTCATTCGCAGCCTCATTTCAGGCTTTGTTCCTACCGAATGGTGCACTGCTACTATCATCCCACCTCACAAAGTGGGAACAACTACAGACCCTGGGAACTACTGTCCCATTAGTCTGACGAGTTTGATATGTAAGGCTATGGAGCGCATCATCATGGACCTTATAAATAAGAACATAGGGAATCTCCAAACTCTGGACCCCACACAGTTTGGGTTTATGAAAAGTAGATCATGCCTGTTCAACCTGATAGACTTCTTTGAGTCTGTCACCAGAGCTATGAATGAGGGCAAGGTAGTTCACACAGCTTATCTTGCCAAGGCCTTCGATACCATCCCTCACTCAGGAATCATAGATAGACTCACTAAACTAGTCATAAACCCCTATGTCATAAGATGGGTTGCCAACTGGCTCACTGATAGAACCCACACTGTGAAAGTAGTGGACTCCAAATCTGACTACTGACCAGTTACAAGTGTGTCCCACAGAGATCAGTCCTAGGTCCTCTCCTGTTTGCATCTACTTCTCTGAAGTAAAAGCCAACACAAAGGGACTCTGGCTGACCAAGTTCACAGATGATTGCAAACTGGGAGCCATTACTGATTCTCCAACTGATGTAGACATTCTACAAAAAGGCCTCACTGACACCAATGACTGGTGCCAGAACCACGTCCTTAAGCTCAATGCCAAAAAGTGCATTGTCATATTCCCTTTGGGAAAAATTCAGTGCCCATGAACTACCACATAGGTGGTAGTCCACTAAACACCTAAGGTGTGATAAGAGACCTGAGGACACAGGTTGACAGCAGCCTCTCCTTTGATAACCACATTGCCACTGTAGTCAGAAAGTCCTTTTATGTGGCACATCTCATTACAAAAGGTTTCTCATCCAGGAAGAAAGAGGTCATAATCCCTCTCTACTCGTCCCTCATTAGACCTATTATAGAATACAATGCCCTATTTGGTATGTACCTCACTAGACACCTACAACACAAAAATACCTCACTAAGAGGATTTTAGGCCTTAGACACATGCCCTATATGGACAGACTCAAAAAACTCCATCTATAATGTCTCTTATCGCTTACTTAGAGGCAATCTCTGCTTCACCTACAGAGCCATGTCTGACCCAGAGCTGTTAGATATGTTACACCTAAAGAAATCACAGTCCCTCCATGCCACACACTACAAGGACCTAAACCTCATTACCACAATAAACAGAACATGCTGGAGGGACAGGTTCCTAACACAGAGACTTCCCATACTCTGGAACAAACTTCTCATTCATGTCAAGCAGAGCACTTCACTGGTCCTCTTTAAGAGAAATCTTGACGAGTAGATGGGCAATAGGAAGTTCACCCTGGGGATCACTTCAGTGGTCTTGCTTGACAGGAGCACTGGTAAATAACTTTGGATGGCATAATGCCAGGGAATCTTCTTGGGCTAGGCTTATATAGGCTCCAGGGCCGTTAGCCTACTATACACCTATGAACCTATGACTTAATATCCAAGATACAGGGGGTTATGATTAGCTCATGTCCACTATCCGACCACAGTGCTATCGTCTTTAAAGTACACATAACACCTAGGGACTTGATTTTCTGGCAGACATTACCTGCATATATTACTAAACTAAAGGATTTTAGAGAATGACTATTAAAAGAAATAAAATCTTTTCTTGAAATCAATGATAATAATGAGACTTCTAGAATTATACTTTGGGATACATTAAAATCATATTTATATGGTAAAATTAAAAGTTGGTATTTAAACAAAAGGAAGGAATGGGACAAAGAGTTAATAAGAATACAATCAAAAATAGATATATTAAAACAGAACTTAGACCCAAAAGATGTTGCTAGAATTACTGAAATAAAACAACCGAACCTGACATACACAGAGATTTTGAACCACAAAGTAGCTATAAATCTAGAGAGAATAAAATTACAAACATATTCAACCAATCCTAGAAATATGCATAGACTTGCAGTTAAATCTAAAAGCTTGACAAACGTCAATCACATTAAAGAAATTATAGATAATTCCAAGAAGAAACCTAAACATATAATTGATCTAAAAGAAATATTAGAGGCCTTTAGAACACATCATGAAACAGTAAATAGCACCAAATCAAATAATGTTGACAGCACTCTGAAGGACAAATTATTGAAAGACAACATAAATAAAAAATTAACAAAGGAACAAAACACTAGACTACTTAAACCAGTATCATTAAAGAACTAAAGGAAAGAATAAAAAACATTAAAAACAATAAGGCTCCAGGTCTTGATGGACTAATAGGAGAAATATATAAGATACTTCCAGATGAGACTCTAAGAATTTTAGTTGATGGTCTTGAAGACTTCAAAAAGAATGACAGCATTTTCCCTTCATGGTGCCATGATTTTACCCATTTTAAAGCATGACAAAAACCCCACTTTAGTGAATTCTTATCACCCTATTTCTCTTTTGAATGTGGACTACAAGATTTTTACATCAATTCTGGCAGATGAGTCAATCACGTTTTGCCAAAAATAATAACAGATGATCAGACAGGGTTTATCTCACACAGAAAGGTCCACGATAATGTCATTAGACTTCTAACCTTAATAGACTGTGCAAACAAAAAAAAAAGGAATTAACAATCATTAGTTTGGATCTGGATAAAGCTTTTGATTCTATAAGTTGGCCATATTTATTTAAAGTAGTAAAAATGTACAATTTTTCTTCAGATTTTATAAAACTGTTAAGCAAAATATATATATCATATATTAAAAGTGGAGCTTTTTTATCAGGACCACTTAAAATATTGAAAGGCACTAAGCAAGGGTGTCCTCTTTCTCCTTTATTATTTGCTATATCAGTGGAACCCTTAGCTAATTACATAAGAACTAATGACAAGATAAGAAGCTTTTACATTAATGCAAACTATAATTCCAAAATCTAGCTTTTTGCTGATGATATTTTATTAACAATTGGGGACATAGACTCTTCAATTGAACACATTATAAAATCTCTACATAATTTTGAAAAGATTTCTGGCCTAAATTTTAATCATAACAAAACTGAAATTATTTTGCTGAATAAAAAACAAACCCTATCCTGGAAAAATATAGTTCATAGGTTCATAGATAGGTACTAGGCTATTGGCCCTAGGGCCTATGTAAGCCCAGCCAATAAGGTTCCCTGGCTTACACCACCTAAGAAAATTATTTTCCTGTGCCACTGTTGAGCAGACACAGACGTGATCCCCGGGGTGTATTTCCTATTTCCCATCCACTCATCAAGATTTTTCTTGAAGAGTGCTAATGAAGAACTTTGCTTGACATAGATGGGTAGCCTGTTCCAGAGTATGGGAAGTCTCTGGGACAGGAATCTATCCCTCCAGCATGTCCTGTTTATTGTGGTGACAAGGTTTAGGTCCCTAGAGTGTGTAGCTCCAAGGGACTGGGATTTCTTTCGGTGTAGCATGTCCAACAGCTCTGGGATTGACATAGCTTTATATGTTAGGCAGAGATCACCTTGAAGTAGGTGATATGCTAAGGAGTAAAGCTGGAGTTTTTTGAGACGGTCAGTGTAGGGCATTTGTTTGAGGCCAGTAATCCTCTTTGTGAGGTACTTCTGTGGCCTTTTCAGCTGCTGTAGATGTCTTGTGAGGTGCATTCCAAAAGGGGCGTTGTACTCTATAATGTGTCTAATGAGTGTTGAGTAGAGGGGAACAATGACCTCTTTTTTCCTGGATGAGAACCCTTTTATGAGGTGTGCCATGTAGAAGGACTTCCTGACTACTGTGGCAATGTGACTATCAAAGGAGAGAGTACTATCCACCTGGATCCCAAGGTCTCTTATCACACATTCGGTGTTAAGTAGATTGCTGCCTATGTGGTAGTTCATGGGTACATATTTTTTACCAAAGGGGATGACACTGCACTTTTTGGCATTGAGCTTGAGGCCATGGTTCTGACACCAGGCATCTGTCTCAGCGAGGACCTTCTGTTGGATGTCCACATCATTTGGGGACTTGACTAAGGCTCCTAATTTGCAGTCATCTATGAACTTCATTAGCCAGAGGCCTTCTGTGTTAACCTGTACTTCAGAGAAGTAGATACCAAACAGGAGAGGTCCCAGGACTGAACCCTGTGGTACTTCACTTGTCACTGGTTTGAGGTCAGATTTGGAGTGTGCAACTTTTACAGTGTGGGTTCTGTCAGTGAGCCAGTTGACAACCCATCTTGTGACGTAGGGATTTATACCTAGTTTAGTGAGTTTAGCTATAATTCCAGAATGGGGGATGGTGTCGAAAGCCTTGGCGAGGTCAAGATAGGCTGTGTGAACCACCTTATCTTCATCTATGGATTTGGTGACTGCCTCAAAGAAGTTGATCAGGTTCAGGAGGCATGATCTGCCTTTCACAAACCCGTACTGGGTGGGATCCAGAGTTTGAAGGTTACCAATGTCTTTGTTTATGAGTTCCATGATGATACTTTCGATGGCCTTGCAGACCAGGCTAGTCAGGCTAATAGGGTGATAGTTCCTGGGATCAGTTGTGGCTCCCCCTTTGTGGAGTGGGATAACTGTTGCTGTGTGCAATTCAGTGGGCACAAAGCCTGATGTGAGGCTATTATTAAACATGGTGCTTAGGTGGGGAGCCAGTTCGTTCTGAAGTTCATGTAAAACACAGCCTCGGATGTTGTCCGGTCCCATGGATGCTGTGTTTTTGGTTTTAGAGAGTGCAGTTTTTACCTGCGTAGTTGTGATTACAGGGACTCTGCATTCTTCCTGTATAGATATGGGCCCTTTAGGGGGTGGGGGGGGGGTAAAGTTAGCACTGAACCTATCTGCCAGGATGTTGGCAATATCAGTTGGTTAAATAATTTTCATGCTGTTGTGCTGTAACTTAGAGCAGATCTGGGTGTTGCCATCAAAATTCTTGACATAGCTATAGAATGCTTTGTGGTTGTCCTTAGAATTAGTGGCAATTTTGTTTTCATAGCTAGCTTTGTATGATCTTATAAGGGATCTCAGCTTCTTACTGAGGCTGACCAGGGAGCTCCTCCACTCATGGGATTTTACTCTCTTTTGCAACAGTTTCTTCCTTCTGTTGTACAGTTTGTTTATGGCAGGGGACCACCAGATTGGCTTCTTTTTTTTTGGAGGATAGCGTCTTGGTTTTGTTTGGGATAGCATGATTCATGCACTCATGTAAGTGCTTATAGAGTGCATTTGTGTAGGATTCAGCAGTTGTAACTGTATTGTCCATCTGCATGGGTGTCATGAAGTTCACCACTTCTGTCTTAAGAAGCATGAAGTTGGCTTTGGAGAAAGTTTTTACCATGGTTTCCTTAATGGGGGGTGGGGGCAGGATGTGGATATCAAGGATGATTAGCTTATGGTCGGATCAGACCAATGAGGAGTTGACTTCAGGTGTGGAACACCAGTCACTCATGCTGGTAATGACTAGGTCTAAGATATTGTTGCCCCTGGTCGCGATGTGGATAAGTTGATCCAGGGCATTGGAGTTTAAGAATTCCAGAACGCGTTGAGCTAAGGAGTTGGTACACGAGTAGTTTTCCCAGTTAATGGTGGGGTAGTTGAAGTTGCCCATTATTAGGGTGTTTGGTTAAACCCTAATATTTTCCAATATATCTAGAAAAGAGGAGTGCGAATCCTGGGGCATGGTGGGGGATCTGTAGCAAGCTACAATTTGGATTGCAATTTTGCCCAGAGTTAGTTGCACTTGGATAACCTCAGATGCATTATGCTGAGCAACTAGCCTGGAGGTGTGGATATCCGTAAAGAATATGGACACACCTCCGCCTTTGGTGTTTCGGTCCAGGTTACATGGCCAAAAAGTGCAGTATGAGTTATAGCCTGGTAGTGCAGAGGTGCTCTCTAAAGGCTAACCTTAGCTAAAATGATTATATTACCCACAATTTTGTATATCTTCCAAACCATAATAGCTTCTCCTTCTAAAAAATTAATGAAGCAACTTAACTCTTTATTGGTTAAATTCCTCTGGTTTCCAAAAAAACACAAGAATTAGTCACGCATGGCAATACAGAAATTGGGAAGAGGGCAGAATAGCTTTTCTACACTTAGAACTATACACAGAATCAATTATTCATAACGTCATAAGTCAATGGCTAAATTATAAGTACACTTCTAATTGGAAAAATCTACATAAAACAATATTAATACATAATAGTGGGGAAACAATAAATAATGATATGTTTTCTGAAGCTGAAAAAGTTTATCTGGTCATAAATTTTTTTTGCTATAATACAAGTGAAAAAGAAAATTTCTCTCCCTTTGTTGACTAGAAAGCCAATTTTTTTGCTATAATACAAGTGAAAAAGAAAATTTCTCTCCCTTTGTTGACTAGAAAGCCAAGACCTTTAAAAAATAATGAACAAAGATTACAAGACAAGAGATCTTTTATTTTTAATCTTTCCTATAGTATTTACAAATTAATGTTTGGACTCATACAACATGGAAAAAATGCAAGAAATGAAAAAAAATGGATTAGTATTCTAGTATCAATTTCTTGACTCCATCTATATTCAGGAGGCCACTTCCTTTATTGCATGATACAACATAAATCAAAGCAATTGGCTAAACATACAGACATTCAGACAGTATAAAGTAAATTAATTCAAAATGACAAGTAGTGAAATCTACATCTAGACCCAACATTTTTCACTTTTTTGTGAGATTAATACATTATGCTATAATGATGGGTTTTCAGTGTCAAGATTATATAGGGCATTACGAACAGACATGCAAATCCCAGATGAATTTTTATGGAATTACGCAGAAAAGGTTAATAAATTCAGTTTTTCAGAAAAGGAGAAAGCAATAATACTTAAATCAGTTAGTAATACTATATCATCTTCCTTTTGGAAAATTTACATATGGAAATTAATTTACAAAAGTTTCTTTACTCCTCATAAAGTGGCACTGATGTTGGGAAATGAAATATCTGAATACTGGAAATGTGAAGAAACAGTATGTGCAGACTGGGAGCATATGTTTATAGAATGTGAAACTGTAATCCCTTTTTGGCTGGAATTTAAATCTTTTATAAAAGCATTGTGGTGGGATAAATGTGATGTGACTGACTCACTGTTACTATTTAACACTCCGATACTAGCGTACATTCCAGGTACACAAGTGCACCTTCTCTGGTCTCTCCTTGCAATAGCAAGAAAAACGATTACCCCAAATTGGAAGAGTAAAAAAATTATATCATTTGTGGAATTTATATCATTGGCCAAAATTGTATCTAATAGAGAACTGATGACTATAACTTCAAGAACCTCAAAAATGACACATAAACAACTGGCTTGGTTAAAACTTAAAAAAATGTTAGATAAAATGTGAAAGTATTGACTAAAGCATATTTGTTATGGACATTGTATATAGTTAGGTTTGTTTTCATTGTTTAATAGTTTTGCTACATCTGTATTTGTAAAATTCAGTAAAAATTATGTGAAAAAAAAGTTAGGAAGATGGAAGCCCAATGCTTATGAAAGATGGCTGAAAAATAACTTGTTATAACATACCTAACATTGTTGTCTTTTATATTGCAGAACTAAGACCTCAAGCACAACAGGAACCATGAATACTGAGTTATTCTTATAGGAAAAGATCACAGACATGTCTACAATGAGAATAAAGTTTGCATGGTGAACTAGGGCATGTGACAGATGGCTAGGGGTTGGGGGTTTGAAATGGCAACTGAGGCTAAGGCTGGGACAAAGGTGCAAGAACTGGGGCAACTGGACAAGATCTTATCACACCACGAATGACATGAAAGATATCACAATACCAATTAGGGGACTGGTGGTAGTAATATGAAAAGAAGTAGTATATTTTCTGAAAGATATAAAATATAAAACTGAAATCTATGTCATTATTTAGTGACTTCAAAAAATGTTGACATTCTGCCAAAATCTGGACAGTTAAGAAGTATGAGTTCCAGAATTTACAAATGTTAACTATTCTTGTTTATTTACAGACACTAAGTATTTAACCCATGGGTAAAATATAGGCCCCACAGAATGCAATAAGCAATGTCAAGCTGTTTCAGAGGCTGCATAATGCAGCTAATGGAGTTTGTGACAAGTATTTTGTTAGCCAGAATCTCTAAAGTAGCTGCAAGCATCTTCAGTTTCTAGGTGTCCCTTTAATGCTGATTTGAAATCTTTCAGAATTAGTTGATTTTTTACTTCATCAGAGTGTAGGTCCCAGTTTAAGGGCCAGGTCTAGACTACAATGGCCTTCTCTGTAAAAGTGAGCCCTAGCAGCAGCTTGCCAGGACTAGTATCATTCACTTTGCTGATCAGTTCAGGTGCAGGTATAATAACCTGTGGATGTGACACTTGGACCTGCGTGCCCAGTGACAGGCCGAGGTTAGGCAGAGGGAGTCATCTTACTTCTGTAAGCATTCTGTACATGTTCTAGCACTGTACATTTAGAGTATCACATGTCACTACGATTGACTTCTGTTTTCAGCATGTATACTGATGATGGCTGTGAGTTGTGCTTTACTGTGACAGAGGAGGAAGAACTGAATGAAGCAGTCTGTCTAAGGAGACATGACAGGCTCTCCAGGTGATGGTGTAAGTGCAGTCAGTCTCTGGCCATCTGTATTGTCATATTTGAATGTATCAGCCTTCCACATGTGCAATAATCTGCTGCTTTTCTCTTTCTCTTCTCCTTCTACAGGGGCAGCTGTGGTAGAGGCAGAAGTAAAGCAGTAGCCACTAATGTCTGAAATAGTGAATGCATGTGGGATTGTGACACTTGCAGGTTGCTACACCTGCATCTCCCCAGGTTGATGAAGGTCGCCCTATGAAATTTGACCTGGAGTGCTTGTTGGTGGCCTCTATTGCCACATCTTGAAATGGTGGAGGAAGCTGCTCCTCTGACAGAGGTCAAGATGGATCCCAGAGTCACCTGCTGGCAGGCATGACAGCTGGTAATGGACAAGGTGGGATGGCATCTAGATACTCATATTCTTACAGTAGCCTCTCATTCTTCAGTGGATTAGGTCCCATCAGAACACGCCTGCTGCAACAGTTTATCAAAATTCTGGGGTTTCCTAGCTTCCACTTTCAGAAAATCTACACTCTACCTGGGTAGGTTGGGAATAAGAATTCTGAATGGATCCTGTATGAGACGTCAATAGGTGAGGTGGTGGTAAGCAGCAGCAAACTAACACAGCCATTGCTTGTCATGACAGTAATCACACATTCTACCTGTGGCCCTCTGAGATTAAGACAAGGTCTCTGGTTAAAAAGGGAGTACAGGAAGCATAGGCTACAATGTCATATGCCTTGACTCTCCATCTTCATCTAAAAGAAAGTACAGTGACATCATACCATGATATTAAATTTTCAAAAATGCATCTCTGCTATCAAACAATGCAATGAGTGTTCATTGTAAAACACATTGCACTTCCACCAATACTTTTTGTTGTACTGGGGCTTCCTGCATGTTTGATTGCCTGGTACCTTGCTGGTACTCTTCCATGTGAATGAGAACACCTGTTTTATATATCACTTTCTGGATCATGCTGACCTTACCTGCAATGTATTGTGGTACACAAGGTATAACATGTACAATTTATGTTTAACCCCTCATGATGATATTTACATAGAGGCCACAAAGGTTGCTGAGCTGCACACCCTTCTGTAAGCCTTACTGTTACCTACTTTTCATGGTGATAGTTCTATCAAGGGTTCATTTTTGATATGTGCAGTTCTTGTACTATATGCCATTCTTAAGCACAGTAGGGTACATAGTCCACTCCATCCTGCTTGACCTCGTCTAACTATGAAAAACACAACACCCATACTAAAGACCCTAATCTTCACAAACACAGAAATAGAACATACTGTCACAATAGATTCCTATCCCAAGAAATCCTGTACTTATGGAATAAACTTCCTGCACATGTCAAGGAAAGCAACACATGGGCTGTATTCAAAAATATTCTGGATGAATATTTTGTAAATCATAAATCTTCCATGAGGTGCATAGCATGGTGCTTCTTGATCATGGAGCTTAACTCATTCGATGGCTCTTGGGCTTAGCTGGCTATGCTTCCCAATGGTCTTTTGAACTGCATGTCTAGTATATACCTATGAACTTATCAACCTAATATATAATTACCAAGCATCCTACAAATGTCCATGCTGCATATAAACGTATATGCAGACAAAAACATCAGTTCATTGATGAGTGAATTTCCACAATCCCTCCCATTTTCATGTCATTATATTGTCATTAGTATATAATGTTGATCACATATTTTCTTACTACCATGATTGTGCTACAGGTACCTTTGAATTCCACATGCCCTGCATGACAACACTTACTGCACAGTTTAGCCTTACACAATGTGCTATTTTTCTTTTTTGAGTACCCCCTACTGTATTTTATGTCCTATAAGAGAACCAGCAAATATGCACAGATAACATGGCACCTGTAAACAAACATTTAGTTGCTTATTTTAATAAATAATAAAAACAGTAAATAGATGTTTGCTGTACTCTCTTAGTTACTATGAATTAAACTTACCCTCTGTATGAAATTATTTGATTTATTGCCATTACTTATTCAGCTGTTGGGAGTGCCTTCTGTGTGGTCTGCATGTCCTCCCCACGGTCGAGTGGGCGTTCGAAAGATATGCGTCGAATGGGCGTCCCTTCGTTGAAGGTTGGACATTGGGCTGGCAATTCGACACCATAAAAAACAACTGCCAATCATTAGCGGACCGGAGTTCCGCTGTGGCGACCCCTAACCGGGAAAAGCCGAAAGACAAACAACAACAACTTATTCAGCTGTTTATTTATTTGTTTACTTATTAATTTCAGTTTGATAACCATGTAAGTGGACTTGCTGACTGATGCTTTTCAGTATCAACCTGAGCTCCATGGTGCAAGACACAAACAGAAACAGAAACTTAAAATTAGAATAAAGAATGATACCACTTTCTGAAGGAATGTCAAACAATTCATCAAAACGCATTAGTAGAATTCACTTCCAGCAGCTACATTTAGTCAAAATCAGTTCATTGTCAAGTAAAATGGCTACTCTGTTTTGTCAAAAACTGTTTTTTCCCCCTCAAAAAAGCCCATAAGCATTTATTGTGGTCTTTGATGGATGAAGTCATTTTCATTTTCTGACCATTTTATATTGGTTAGCATGGAAGAAATGCTTATAACAATCTGTATATATGCTCTGGTGTCTTTTGCCTGGTTAACACTAAATGTTTATCACTGAGGCCAGCTATATGTCATAATATGAACCACATCCTTTAGTTGATATCTAAATCATTTAAGGGTTGAATTTCTTTACACCCTTATTTTCATACCATAGCCAACTTCTATAACACAAAGAAGTTCATTCACAAGTGATAACCTTTTGTATGTCTGTAAACAGGTCCCCGGACAATCCAAACACAAGATATTATCATGTAATTCTAGATTATTGCTTTGTGAACATCAGTTACAATATAAAGACAAGCTCTTCTGGGGTGATTAATGGCTGGGTTTCCTCCAAAGGTACTGAATTACCACTGACCCTCCTCCATTTTGAAGCTTTGGCACTATACATTTATTCTAATTTGTCTGTCTCTCTGTCTATCTATTGTTTAACTAAATGTTTTTGAGTCAAACCACTAATCCAACAATCCGCAACCCCTTTTTCTCATTTTTGCATATGGGGTCAGGGTGTCATCTTGAGCCAAGGTTTACACCATTGGGTGGCTAGCCATGCCGCTGTAGTTGTACAAGCAAAGCATACACACATACAGTAACCAAATTAAATAGTAATACATTTGTAGTTATTTATTTTGACTGGCCTGGACCATCAGCATCATCATCAACCTCCTTTTTCCCTATTTTTTACATGGGTCCAGCTGTCATGTCACCTGTTGCCATCTCTCTTCTTTCAGTGTCACTCACCTACCTTCTTTGACACTTGTGTATGATTGTCACAAGTCTTCTCTCACACAGTCTATCCACCTCTTTACAGGATGCCCTTATTTCCTCTTGCTTTTTCCCTATCTACCAAAAATCTTCTTCACTAGATTGTCTTATGCTTTCTGCACATATGCCTGAACCACCTTAATCGTTTCTGTTTGACCTTCTCTGCAATTGGAGCTAGTTTGGCTTCTGCTCTGATGTCATCATTTCTCTGACTGTCCCACAGTGTGCATCCTACCACCCATCTCAGGTACTTCATTTCCATTACCTCTAGCTTCCTCAACTGCTGTCTTTACTGCCCAGGTTCTTGTACCATACAGTAGTATTGGTTGCTCCACTGTTTTGTACACCTTACTTTTTAGCTTCTTCGGCATGCTTCTGTCAGACACTATCCTGACACTCTGTGCCTTTTGGCTGCTGCACCTATGATTCTAGCTTTGACTTTCTCATTCAGACCTCCCTTCTCCTCAAGTCACACCCCAGATACCTGAGGCTGTTAACCTGTTCTGCTATTTTCCCTTCTATCTCAGTTCTCATCTTCTTCTTATTTTACCCATTTGCTGCCACTACAACTATCTTATCTGTATTTATTTTCAACCCATGTGCCTTTGGTTTTACATCCCCTTCCTTTGCTGAAAATCTTGCACAGACTCTGCATGTAATGCCATATCATCTGCATATAGCAACCTTGTTGACCTGTCCCCTCTAACCTGTTTGCTAATGTAGACCATCACCAGTATGATCAGCGGTAGGCTCAGAGATGAACCCTGGTGCACACCTACTCCCACTGGGAACCCCACTGTGAGACTGAGCACTGTTCGTACTTGAGTCACTGGGTCCTTGTACTCAGCCTGCACCAATTCTGTAAATGTTTCCGGGACTTTGAACTACAGCAGAACTGCACAAATCCGCTTTCTTGGGACCTTGCCATATGCTTTCTGTAAGTCAAGGAGTGCCCCAGTTGGACTCTTTCCACATCTCTAGCTTCTTCTCAGATATTTGTCCCACTGCAAACAGTGGATCGGTTGTACTGCTTCTTGATCTGAATCTGAACTTGCTCATCTCCCATCTTACTTTCTACTGCTCTGTTTATTCATTTATCAATCTTCCTCTTCCTCCTCATCATCATCATTTCCAAAGACATGCGTCTGGAGCATTTCTCCCTGGGCCTCTGCTGAAAATAGGCTCTGTCCTAGTTGGACTTTCCTGGTCAACAAATGTTAAATAAATAAATAAATCCTCTCTAGGACTTTCATGCAGTGTGACAGGAGTTTGATACCAATAAACGTGCCACAGTTGTGAATGCCTCATTGTTCTTGATCATTGGCACTAGTATGCTTGTACTTCAGTCATCCCGGATATGCCTTTCTCTCTCTACATTGCGATGAGTACCCTAAGGAGCCATTTCTTCCCTATCTCACCCAACATTTTTATCATATCTGCTGTGACCTCATCTGAGCCTGCTGCTTTCCTGGATTTCATTTTCCTAAGTGCTATTCTTACTAATTCTAGGGTGGGGTCCTTCTCTTCTTTCCTCTTAGGCGGTGTCTGGGGCAGCTAGTCAAGGAGCTTCTGTGGAATTTTCTTAATTCAGAACCTGCTGAAAGTATTCCTTCCATCTGCCTTTGAGGTTCTATGGACTGGGGAGCAGGTTGTTGGCATCCTTTATGAAGGGTGTTTGACTATCGTCTTTATCTTTCTGTCTTTGCCTTGCAAATTGATACAGTTTCTTTGTGCCATCTACTGAGTCACTTTCCAGAAGCTGGTAGAGGGCCTCTGATGCCTTTTTCTTTGCTATTGCAACTGGTCTCTTGGACTCTTTGTTATTCAACCAGTATTCCCTGCAATCTGTCTCCCATTTTTTCCTGTAGTCCTTTCTTTTGATGACATCCTGGACCTCTGCATTCCACCACCAACTTTTCTTATGTACCTTATTTCTGTACCTGGCTGATCTATACATCTGCTCTTTAGTCTTCACATATGCTGTTTTGAGACACTGTCCTTCTTTTTCAACTCCACCTAGTTCCTCTTCTTCCCAAGTTGCTAGACCTTTGAGTAACTCCTTAAACTCTTGTGATTTCTCTTCAGTCACCTTCCAGGTCTTCAGACTAGTTTCTGTTGACCTGTGAGCCTTCTCTGACCACTCCTTGTAGCTGCTTGTGGCCACCAGTGTGTTATGCTGTGGAGAACTGGACCATTTTCACCCTTTTTCAGCCATAAACTAGTTACAAGACAATGAATTATTGTAGTGCTTTGCAAAAACAATCAATTAATTAAATGATCAAAATATTAAAAAAATCATTCACAAAACATTATAAATAAAACAAGAAAAGAATGAAAATAAAGTAGTATTATTTCTAGGTGTAATTCTTAGCAATAATATATACTGCACCAGTCTCAGCAATTAAAGTTGTATGCATACACATATATAAAGCAGTAATATAATGTATGTTAGCACAGAGAACAGTTATGTTTATGGGTCTACCCAAATCAGGTCTCATTATAGTTTAACTTGGAACAAAAAAGAAAGGAAAATAATCTATGACTAATGAAGAAAGCAACATTCAACACTGTAGTACCCTAGAAACTTGTGATAGTATCAATACCAGTCCACAAGCATCAGCAACATCCTAGCAAAGAACATTAAGCTCCAAGATCAGGAGGACCCCAGTATTATAGTTTCAGCTAAACAAAACCTCCCCTGACATTAAGCTTGTAACTTAAATGGGAGAAAATGGGATTCTCCAAATGCCCAAAAAGGTTAGAGGTAGCAGTCACGACTGTACTGCCCCACAAATCAGTGACATAATAAATTCAAAACCATATACATTATCCAATGAAATTGGGTAGAAAAAAAGCCTTTGCAGAAACATTTAATTATCTAAAGCAGTTACCAAAGTCCTCCACACCAGGTTAGGCTCTGCTAGCTAAATGAATCTATAGTGTAACTCTATAGCCCAGCTGAAATGCCTTAACTCAAAAGCATTATTCGTTTGAGAAACTATTTTCTCATATTTTCAGCCTAACCTCTACCTTGTGACCTCTGAAATTTTATGTAATACTATCATCCTTTTTATATTCAGTGTACTGTACTATTGATAATGTCAGGGGTCATCTATATTGTAAGTATGTATTTATAAAGAGTGGCATGTTCTACAACAATGGGCCGGATTCACGATGGCTTGCACGGAGTCTACGAGTAGAGTAAGACTCCATGCAGCCATCATGTCCGACGAGCGATCCAGGAACAGCCTGTAGGGGCGTGTAAGAGAGCTCCTAAAATGTCTCCTACACGGAGAGGGCTGGGATATGCAAATTACCTCACTTGCAGCCGAAAGGCATGCAAATGAGGTAAATTTGCTATCCAGGAAGCACAAACCTGTCCGAGTAGGAGACGTGTTAGCTGCAGAAATGTACTCAGTTGACAACTGAGTACCATTCTGCAAATAGCTCAATGGAGCCTTGTCAACTCCAAATAAAGGTTGCATATGGTTGAGGAAGCATGCCAATGGCCAAATATACGGCCATTGGAAAGTTTCTCAGATGCAAAATTAAAATAAAAAGAATTTTTTTCTGGCGATTTCCGATGTTTAAGCGTAGCGCAGCGCTGCGCAAACTGGGTGCACTATAAAAATCATAAAATAAGACAATAAAAGCCACAAACGTGGAATTTATGAAAATTGTTAAATGGCAATGTAAGGGAATAGCAGGCTGAAGACAACATGGCCACCGAGTAGGGGTTGCTAAGGGGAGAAGCCCAGTTTAAGACATGTAACCAAGCATTAGTAGGCAATCCTATGTAAATGAGTGTTAGGATAGTGAATCGCACTTTTACATAGCAAATGAGCACAGTCAGTGGAGTGTAGGAGTAGGAGATAGGTGACATCACAAGGGGGGTATGTATGAAAGTAGTGAAGCTCATTGGAGCACAGTGGCATGTGTTAGCTGTCAGTTATACATCATGGAAAGAAGTGTGTCAACAGGTAGGCCAGGGAAAGCCAAGAAATGGAAGGTGTATACTGTGGATAACACCAAAGTTTCTTGCTGAGTGGGTATGTGTGTGCGCATCTGTAAACTCGAGTAAGACAGAGTGCGCGCGTGGAAGCGTGAGTGCGTGCGTTTAAGCTGGAGTAAGCATATATAAGGCTGTTGGAAGACCTGTAAGCATGTTTGCGCTGCTGTGCGTGTGTTTTAACCTGAATAAGCAAGTCTTAGTCCGGCTAAGCATGTGTGCGCGCGTGTGAGCTGCTGTGAGTGTGTTTCCGCTTGTATGCGGGTCGCTCCCCCGAAGAAACAGGAAGGAAAAAGGAAGCACAACAAATAGTAGGAAGCTACCAGGGAATACTAGTAGAGCTAGCAGGTGCAAACAATCAGAATCAGGCAATTACACAGGCAGAACACTAGCCCAGCCCAGCACTTAAAACTCTGCAAACAACAGTGCAGTTTGTTTCTCTCAAGAGACACTGCAACACTGGAGTAAGCTACTAGAAGTGAAAACTGAAAAAGCTACACGCAGACAAAAAATGCTAGGGGCTGCCATTGCTGTTATAAGGTGACATAAGCAACATGCTGAGGGTGGTGACAATGCAAATGCTGCCGGACAACCCACAGTGAGGAGACGGAGAAGAGTGTACAGGCACAGGGTCACCTACCAAGGGTTACATGAGCTGGAGATAGTGGAACGCTATAGAGTGGACAGAGACCTCCTGCAGCAAATTGTTGAGCTGTGCAGGCCACGCCTCACACACAGAACCAACAGAGGGGAACCCATCCCAGTGGAAACCAAGGTATGTGTAAGAATACTAGCAACAGGTACCTTTCAGAGACCAACTGGTGATATGATGGGGATATCACAGGCATCAGCATCCAGGGTACTGCACCAGTTCCTGGATGCCATGTCAGCACATGTCGGTGATCATGTATATTTCCCCAATTCCCGTGAGGTATTGGCCAGCAATATGCGTCTCTTCCAGCAAATAGCAGAATACCCTGAGGTAGTGGGTGCAATAGACTGCACGCATATATGCATCAAAGCACCAGCCGGTGAGCGGGGTAAGGCCTACATTAACCGCAAGGGCTTCCCCTCCATCAACTGCCAGGTCATGTGTGATACCCAGGGCATAATAATGAATGTGTGTGCTGGCTGCCCTGGAAGCTACCATGATTCCCATATCTGGCACCTGACGCAGCTGTACCAGACATTTGCCAGTGGGGACATCCCACATGGTCACTTAGTGGGGGATGCTGGCTATGCACTGGAGCCGTGGCTGATGACACCCATCAGAAACGCACACACCTGAACAGGAATGCCATAATGAGGCACACATACAAACATGAAATGTAATCGAGCGTGTGTTTGGGTTGCTCAAGTCATGGTTCCGGTGCCTGGACACATTTAGTGGAGCCTTGTAATACTCACCAACTACATGTACCCAAATTGTCATGGTATGTGCTATGCTACATAATATGATTCTGCGAAAACAGCTGCAGCAGGACCAGCATAGGCCTGGGCCAAACAGCCCCCCACCAGTGCCAAGGCCATCACAGGCAGAGCGTGACTCGGAGGAGGAACAACCTGAGCCTGCCCCAGTAGGCAGAAGGAGGCATGCCCAGTATGCCTTGGCCTTGGCAAACAGCCAACGCATAGCACATACACTGGCTCAGTAGGAACCTTGGAAATGATACCTTTCTCTGACTCGGACATATAGTAAAAGGGATGCCTAACTTGACACTACCTGTTTCAAAACATGTATAGGGAGTGCAGTATGTGCATCTGACATAGGCAGCCCTGCAGCACCACCTGAGGCATGACTGCCATGTGTTAAGCAATGTAAGGTAGTGCTAAACAGCATTTACCACCATGTAGTATATGCAAACTTGATGACCTTGAGTATCATCCTACCCTCACCAAACATGAGGCCACAATATGAAGACAAGATGATCAATAACAAAAATTGGCTTAAGTATTGGTGTCAGTGAAAGGGGATACAATGCCTGTCAGCCTGGGATGACATGCTCGACAAGACATGCTGCTTCGCTAGGGATGGATTTCACCTATCACCTGTGGCCTTTTGGATATTGCCAAAGGCTCTTGTCACCCCCATAGTGCCTTTTTTAGGTAAGGCTCAAAACACAAACCCACCTCCATAGGTATCACAAGGGATAAGAAACTATAAGTAATGCTACTCAATGCCAGAAGTCTAAACTGCAAGATGCATGCACTCCAAACTCTCCTCAGCATGGAGAATGTTGATATCTGTGCAGTAACAGAAACCTGGTTCAAGGCTCCCAAGAGCACCCTAGCATTAACAGGTTACACCTCATACCATGCTTTACTGCTGTAAAACATGGAACAAACTACAAAAGGAGGGTGAGTATCAATATTTTTCAAAGATACCCACACCCCCAGGTTGGTGGCACAGCATGAAGCATCGGAGACTATCCATGTGCAACAAACAGTGGCTAAAACCGCCTTCCAGTTCATAGCCTGCTACAGACCACCCTCCTAAACCCAGGAACCACACTTGGCCGACTGGAGAACACATGAAAATATGAAGGTCTCCCCAAACACCATTATACTGGGCAACTTCAACTACCCAAACATAGACTGGGAGCATTACCCTAGCCCCAACACCCTAGCCCAAAGGTTCCCAGAATTTATAAACCAAAATGCTATGGGACAACTTGCTACCACTCCCACAACAGGGGAAAACATACTGGACCTGATCATCACCAACATGGGGACTCTATGCCTAAAACCAGAAGTGTATCCCTCACTGGTAAGATCAGACCAGAGAGTAATCTCACTGGATATTCACATCCCGATCTCAGCCCATGGCCAGAAAAACACAGTGAAAATTATTCACTAAAGCAAATGTCACACTCCTCAAAACTGAGGTGGAATCCTTCACAGCCCCTGTGCCTGTGGAAAATATGGCCCAGACCTCATAACCCTTTATAAATGCATTCTATGAACACCTTCAGGAATGCATGGATCATGCAATCCCAAATAAAACCAAGACCCAATCCTCCAAAACCAGGCATCCTGTCCGGTGGACCCCAGCCATAAACAAACCATACAATACAAGGAGGAAGCTACTATATTATAGATCAAAATCCCAAAAAGGGAAGGCATCTCTGATCAGTATTATTGAAAAACTACAGCCATAAATAAGATTGTCTAAGGCTATCTTTGAGATAAAAATTGTACAGGACACCAAGGATAATCACAAGGCATACTTTACTTATGGTAGGAACCTGTGTGGGAATACCCAGATATGCTCAGAAGTAGTCCAAAATGACAAACAATACACCAAACCCACAGACATTGCCAACATCTGAGCTGACAGGTTCAGTGCAAACTCCCCCCCCCCCACCAAAATGGCAAATATCTATCCAAGCAGAGTGCTGGCTCCCTGACATCGCAGATGCTCAGGTAACAGCCAGCCTCTCCAAAGCAAAACACACAGCATCAATGGGACCAGACGGTGTCCTGGGCTGTGTCCAACATGAACCCCAAGAAGAATTGAACACAAACATAAAACCACTGTTCAATCTCAGCCTTACCACAGGATATGTACCCAAACAGCAGTGTACAGCAACAGTGGTCCCTCTCCACAAAGGTGGTGCCTCAATGGATACTGAAAACTATTGCCCCTGAAGCCTGACTAGCTTGGTCTGCAAAGCTATGGAAAGGATCATCATGGACCTCAGAAATAGACATATTGGGGACCTACAGACACTGGATCCTACCCAATTTGGCTTTTTTAAGGGCAGATCCTGCCTCTTAAATCTGGTTGAGTCATTTGAAACAGTCACCAAAGCCATTGACGATGGGAAGGTGGTCCACACAGCCTACCTGGACCTCGCAAAAGCCTTCCATACAGTACCCCACTTGGTCATCATAGATAAGATCACCAGCTTCAATATAAACCTCTATGTCACTAGATGGGTTGCAAACTGGCTCAAGGACAGAACCCACATGGTCAGAAATGCTGGAGCCATGTCAGACCCCAAACCAGCTACAAGTGGCATCCCACAAAGCTCAGTCCTGGGACCTCCCTTGTTTGGTATATATTTCTCAGAGGTACAGGCCAACACAGAAGGACTGTTGGTGAACAAGTTTGCAGATGACTGCAAACTGGGCGCCAGAATCGACCCTCCAGCTGACACAAGCATCCTACAAAAGGGCCTCATAGAAACAGAGAACTGGTGCCAGTGCCATGTCCTCAAGCTAAATGTAAAACAGTGTATAGTCCTCCCCTTTGTCAAAAACTAAGTGCCCACAAATTACCACATAGGTGGTAACCCATTAAGTATGGAAGAAGTGATAAGGGACCTGGGGACCCAAGCTGATAGCAATCTCTCATTCGATAACCACATGGCAAAAGTGTTTAGAAAAACATTTCATATAGCCCACCTAATCATGAAGGTATTCGCATCTACATCAGGGGAGGTCATCGTGCCTCTTAACTCATCCCTCATCAGGCCCATAATTGAGTACAATGCCCCTTGTGGGATGCACCTTATCAGACACCTGCAGCAGCTGGAAAGACCACAAAAGTACCTCACCAGGAGGATCAAAGGGCTCAAACACATGCCATTCGCTGCCCGGTTAAAGAAACTGCAGCTCCACTCAGTGGCATACCACCTGCCCAGAGGCAATCTGTGTCTGATGTATAAAGCCATGTCCAACCTGGAATCAATGGACATGCTGCACCTTGGAAAATTAGAATCCCATCAAGCTATGCGCTCAAGAGACCTGAACCTCAGGACTGAAATAAATAAGACATGCTGGAGTGACAGATTCATAACCCAGAGGCTCCCCCCACTCTTGAGTAAACCTCCACTCCAGGTTAGCCAGAGTCCCTCATTGACTCTCTTCAAGAGGAATCTTGATGAGTGGATGGAAGATTGTGGGTTTACCTTGGGTATCACTTCTATGTCACTGTTAGACAGAGGCACAGTATACCAACCTTGAAAAATGTCATGGCAAACTCCACTTAAAATGTGTGTTGAAAGCCAAACACACTCTGGCTAGGATTATAAATGCCCTAGGGCAGATAGCCTAGTGTGCACCAATGAACAGAATCACACACACCAACTAGTACAACTGTGGTCAATGTGGAGTAATGTTTGGCAATGTCCACCCAAGTTGGTGAATACACAGCAATGTCGGACAAGCCTGGTTTAAGTAGGCCATAGCTGAACAAAATGAAACATGCTCATAGTTGCCCAACTGGCCCTTAACCAGTCTGGTCTGCTCAGTATGAACATTTAAAGCAGTGATGGGACTCAAACCCATGATACTGTGCACCATAGTGAAAGCACTGAACCACTACACCATGACAGCATTGCAGTGTTCAGCCAGTATGAGAGAATGTTGCCAAGTCTTTGCAAACTATCACATGGAAACCCTGCAGGCACAGAATAATCCCTGTTGAGTTATGACACAAAGGAGTCTGGCAGTAACAACACAACATGACTTCCAACACACACAGTATAAATGTCAATATTGGTCATGTTCACACACAACCAGAAATGTAGTGGACTCCAGATCACAACATATGGAAAGGTCACACTGGGCATGCTCACACACTTGGATAAATGAGACATATGTCAGGCAACAAACCATGGAAAGCCTGAACTGGGCATGCTCACACACTTGGCCATGTCTGAGTATAGCAGTCAGTCACACATATCTGGCAGTTGTATGTGTTAAGCCAGGAACCTCCCATGATCCAGCAATCCGCCCTGTGCACACAGTTAAATGACAACAGACACATATATTAATATACTGGAACCCTGTCATGATCAAACATGTTACGTAGATATAAAAGTTGTTAATAGAAACTGGTAAAGCTACGGCAATAAAGACCTGCAAACAGTAGCAGCAACAAATATTGTGCATCCCAAACATAAACATAGGTGCAGAGGTCAATACTAGGCTGTCTGCCCTAGGGAATTCATAAGCCTAGGCAGAGTGTATTTGGCGTCCACCTCCCCAGTAGAGTAGCCTACTGTGCCTCTGTAAAGTAGGTCACAGAAGGCACCCTTTAAGGCTAGTTTGCTGTGCCTCTGTCAAGCAGGGACACAGTGGAGATCCCAGGGGTGAATTTGCAATTTCCCATCCATGCGGCTGTATTTCACTGGAAGAGGGTTGGCGAGGGGCTATGTCTAACTTTAATTGGGATTCAATTCCAGAGTGAGGAGAGCCTCTGGATAATGAATCTGTCCCTGCAGCATGTCCTATTTATTTTTGTGCTGAGGTTTAAGTCCCTGGAGTGTGTAGCTCTAAGGGTCTTGGATGTTATGAGGTGGAGCATGTCCATTACTTCTGGGTTTGAAATGGCTGCGTACGTCAGGCATAGATCACCTCTGAGTAGGCGTTAAGCAACTGAGTAGAGCTGGAGATCCTTTAGTTGAGCTGCATTGGACATCTGTGTGTAGCCCATGATCCTCTTGGGGAGGTACTGTTGTGTTCACTGTAGTTGCCGCAGGTGTTGGGTAAGGTACACCCTAAAAGGGGCATTGTAGTCAAACATGGGCCTGATGAGTGACTAGTAGAGGGCCACAATGACCTCCCATGATCTACATGCAAACACCCATGTGATAAGGAGGGCTATATAAAGGTCTTTGCAATGACTCTGTCAATGTGATTAGCAAAGGAGAGGTTATGATCTATGTGGGTCTGTGGGATATTGCTCTGTTATGTAGTAGCTTCCTCCTTCTGTTGTACAGCTTATATATGGCTGGGGTCAACCAGACAGGTCTCCTGTTTTGGAGGAGTCATGGTTTTATTTGGGATAGCATGATCAATGCATACCTGCAGGTGCTCATACAATGCGTTTGTAAAGGATTCTGCAGATTGGGCTGTATTGTCCTCCAGCACGGGGCCTTTGAAGTATTCCACCCCAGTCTTCACAAGTGCAAAGTCTGCTTTTGAGAAATTCTTTACAGTGATTTCCTTGGCTGGGGGTGGGGACGGGATATGGATGTCCAGGGAAAGTTGTTTATGGGCTGATCTTAACAATGACGGTTCTACCTCTGGTGTGGAACATAGAGTCCCCATGTTGGTGATGATCAGGTCCAATATGTATTCCCCCTTGTGGGTGTGGTGACTGGTTGTGCCATAGCACATGGATTCACAAATTGTAGTGGCTGTAGGGCGATGTTGTTGAGGGCCTGAGTAGTATCCCCAGTCAATATTTGTGTACCTGAAGTCAACCACTATAATGGTGTGTGTGAAGACCTGCATATCCTACACTGTTAACAGGAAAGCCAAGTGTGGTTACTGGGTATGGGGGGGGGGTCTGAACTACACACCAAACCAAAAGGCAGTTTTGCACAATAGTAGTTGTGTATGTATGGCCTGTCATGCTTAGTGCAGTGGTACCGACCCAGAGGTGTGTGTATCTGTGATGTATATGGATACACCCCCTACTTGTGTTGTGTGTTACAAGTCCTGTGGTCATGAAGCATGCTATAGAACATAACCTGGCAGTGCCAGTCTGCATATATGACCCTGAACTAGGCATCTGTTAATGCACAGGTATTGTTATCCCCCATACTGACGGATAGTTAAAGATGTACATTCTTCTTTGGAAAGACTGATGATGTCAGCACCCTATAAATACAGCAGGAGAAGGGAAATCATCCAGTAATGCAAATAGCACACTGTGCTAATGCGTCTCTCTCAAGTATCATAACATAGGTAGGGGTTTGAATCCTACAAATGCCATGTGTGTGTTTGTCAATGTGTTGTGTGTTTTGCTTTTATTATTGTATGACATATTATTATAACAGTAATTTCAATGCACACATCAGGTATGTGTGTGCCACATACAGATATGTACCTGTAACCTTTAATAGTTCCTATGTGTGAAGCCTGCCCCATATGAATACAGTTGTTACCTTTGCCAGCATGTGCCGCAGCTTACCAGACCTTAGGCCATACATGTATGTTGGTGACAATGCAGGCTGCTGCAGTGATCTGTGTCCTAGGCCAACTATGTGACACACACCCATGAAAGCTTTGATAGATTAATGTGGGTGAGGGTTCATGTCTGGAGTATATGTCAGACATGTTAAAACACAGCAAAGTCTGTGAGTGATGGACACCCAGTGTAGGTGTATGGCAACTGTTGCCGATATGCATACAGACACCTTCTTGCTTAGGTGATACACCGAGGGACTGCAGAATACCTTTAGAAATGTGACTATCACAGGAAAGACAAGATAACACTTGTCCACATGTACACACCATTACCCTTTCTACATGATGGGTGCTACCACCTACATGGTACTGTTGGAATATGTTAACTACATGCCAATGCCAATGCCACAGTTGTGTTACAGCAATACAGCATGGCTTGGACAACAGGTATCTGTCCGTATGATACCCTTGTGGTGGTTAGGTGTGTCATGTGTAGAATGCATTGTAGGCCACTGTATGTATTTGCAGTCGTGGATGGACATATCTGTAGTGTGTTGGCATGTACGTGAGACTGCTATATGCCAAAGAGTATTGTTCCCAGGGATGTGTGGGGTTCAGTAAGAATGGCTACTGGTATAGTGTAGTACTGCAGGGATATCACTGACACCAGGTTCCTACATCTGTGTATCAGTTGAGGAGACACCATGTAATGACCACTGAATGTCAGGCTTTGTAAGCTGTGTATACTACCAGAATGCAGACCACTGACATTTCACCCACAGCATACTGTCAAACCATGTCACATTCCATGCTAACCATGTTCACAAATGTACACCTGCAACTCAGTGCTGCAAACATCACACATGTACTGTCCACACCCCAACACATGCAGGCACAGGTACACACAACAGCCATGTGGCACATGTGCAGACAGTACACTTTGGGAATTAACACTGGTGTATACAAAACTGCAATGACAAACATAGGTAATGCATCATGCATGCTCGAATATACCCACAACAATATCATTACACTGTACTGTTAACAACATGATAATATTACTACAGTGCTATGTAGTCACCCTGTGCATCAGCACCATGCTACCCTGTTCCTGCATCAATGTTACAGATGGCAGGAGGTGGCACAGTTTCATCATATGCACAGGGTGTGTACTTGGTTTGCCAGAGTCTGCCATTGACACATCCAATTGACATCTATGTGTGTGTGTGTGTGTGTTAGTGAGGGACAACAGTACAACATGGGGCAATGTTGCTGCAATGTGTGTGTGTATGTGTTAGCCCTAGGTGTTAGCATTATGTGTGTGTGTATGCATGCACACAGTTCCACCACGTGGCTATCATATACGGGTGTTTGTGGACAGCCACAGACTGTACCTGCCAGGTCATACAGATCACTGTCTCTGGCCACGGACACGGTACCTGTGCCTTGCAGGGGTGCTACAGACAGTATCAGGTACTAAGCCAAACTGGGTACTGTCATCAGAAGCAGTGGGTTGTTGACTGGACACATGTCCCTGCTGGGACTGTCCAGAGCCACGTGCATGTGGTGTTCTCGGACGGTCTAATGACAGCACAGACCCAGCATTGCTGGGGCTGGTACTGGCACTATGGGAGTGGCTGCGGGTTTGTTGTCATCCAAGATGACTGCCAGCTGATAATGTTGCTGGCATACGTCCACTTCGATGCCTCAACTGTCCTGCACTGTCCTGGCTCCTGGACATGTAGTTGTGGAAGAGATCTAATGTGTCCCTCCAATGTCTATCAATGACCTCTCTGATGTTACGGATGGCAGACGCAATGTCACGCATAGTGTCATTCATAGTGGTGTGATGTGCTCTAAGCTCCCTCAGACCCTGTCTGGTGTACCGTTCCATACATACCTGTGCCTGCATTACAGCCCGGAACATATCTGAGGTTGAAAGACCTCTGTGGGCACGTCTGACAGGAGCAGTACGACCATGGATGCTCCCACGAGAACCCCTGGACATCTGCCTGTGTGGTACCATGTCAGGAATTTGGCCATGGCTGCTGTGAGGGGATGCATGTGCCAATGATACCACACTACCTTGGTCAATGCCCACTGTATGCTGACCAGCGACAGACCCTGTCACACCTCCCTGTACCATTACACATGTATCATCATAATCACTATCCCCAGCAGTGGCTTCAGGTTCCCTGCTGCACTCCACCAGAGCAACATCAGAACCTGTGAGAGGAAGATAGGAAACATGGTTTACAAATGTGTACACGATATTAGCACACAGGCGCACATGCACACATGCACACAGGTGCACATGCACACAGGCGCACATGCACACATGCACACAGGCACACATGCAAACAGGCGCACAAGCACACAGGCACACAAGCACACAGGCACACAGGCACATAAGCACACAGGCACACTCCTCAGTACAGCAGATACAAACACAGACACACCTGCAATCCAACACATACACAATACTGTTTTAGGGTGGTTGACAGTATCACAAGGAAAAACATCACTGCACACATGTCAGCATGCAGATTATGTGTTGCACAGGAACATGCAGTGCAAGTGTAGACAGCCCTTGTTAATAACAGTATACGTGTACTTGATGCTTGTGTGTAGTTGTTCAGTGATTGTCTCCACCCTGGGACACAATGTGTACAAGGACATAACAATGTTGTGCAAGTGTTACAAGCTGTGGATGCATATATTTGCACACACACACACACACACACACACACACACACACACACACACACACAAAAACACATGATGGTGCTACGCATTGACTGCTATGTGTACTTTTGTGGTCGGCGGAACTAGATGTGGTGTAGTAACGTGAGCCATGATCAACATGCTTCTTGTGGTCAGTCAACAATAATAATATGTGCCAGACAGGCAGCTAGCATGCTGTACCTGACGTGCAGTAACATGACTACATCCACAATTACACAGCCACTTGTTACATGGGTTTGTAAGGTGGCCAATAGTGAGCATTGCCTAACATGAATGCATTATTTGTTCAAGACTGTTGCACAAAGACGTGATAGGCCTCTACCCCTCAGGTATATTATGTGTGCTGTGTAGATGATAAGTGGGATACTGAAGGGTGGCCATACAGCAGGTGACATAATTGGACATGTGTAGCAGGCTAAGATGTAGTATGTATGCCAAACATGTGTGTGTTGTGTACATGTGTATCAGGTATGCCTATACAATGTCCAGTACTGTGTTGCCACACATGTGTGTCATGCTCTGTGTATTGCATGTAAGTGAGGCAGCTATTGAGAATAATGGGATATGCATAGTCTCACAGCAAACATGCACAGCATGCATTATGCGTAGGTGTGTTACATGTGCACAGACTACACCTCCATATGACATGCACATGTCATTAGCAATAGTATTGTTATTACACACTAACCAGCATGGATTGGCTGCCTTGCTGTCACTCCAGAGGGACCTGCAAAAATATGACAGTGATTGCCAGTGGCCACAACTGTGCCATTGATACTGTGAGTATGATAAAGTACAGTAGTACAACAGGTTGCTTTCACAGGTGTACAGATTATGCTCAGAATATCAATCTTGCAGAAGAATAGGCAGATTAACAGCTACACAAACAGTACACATCTCACAAATGCATAAACTACCAGTACAGAGAACAGTCAACTACAGATATGGCATGTTACCTGCACGCTCCATTTCAACATGCTGGGTGGCTCCGGCCTCCATGATGACACATGTTTGTGGATGTTGCTGTTGTTGGGCCTGGAGCCACAACACTTAGGAGGTGCTCCTCCACACTGGTGATGGGGGGGATAGGTACCCCACCGCCTGTAGCAAGCTGTTGTCTGTGGATATCAGACGCACGCTGCCGGACATGTCTAATTAAATCACTGCAGTGATGGCATACCTGCTTATATGTCCGGTTATGCATGTCTATGTCATTTACCCAACGGACAAGATCTTGCCACACTGCAGACCTCTCATGCTGGTTCTAGCTGGTCCTGGAAAACAGCACACAGTAATTCTGCACCAGGCTCTGGTGGATCTCCTGATCCTCTGCTGCTGTATAAGGTGGGTTTCGCTGATGCACCATCACCCTGGAAGGAAAAGAAAAATATGTGAGCAAGTCATGTGGCACACTTAATATTCTAATGTACTGATATCACTTAACTGCCATATATAGCATTTGTCTGTCTATCAGGGGATACACATGTTTGATACCACATATCAGTGCTCAGCTCACAACTGCCTGACAGTGCCTGCCACACTCCATACAACAAACTAGTATACACAAGCACTCGGCACACTGTGTGGGATACAGTGCACAACCTCACACTGGGGGTATGTATCAAGCTAATGGATGAAGACTATTGTCATCCCATGCAATGAATGCAATGCACATTTGCAGTTTCAGTGGTAATCCACCCTAGTCTTTGATGCCATACCAGTACCGCACATATGTGCACAGTTGTTACTATAGCCAGCATACTGCTGTCCCAGAGTATACATGCTGCCAGGTACACGCACATACCCTGTAACACACATGTGATTGCGGCCATGGTACAGGCATCATTACACACACATTACACATACATACAACACACAAATGTATGACAACACAGATGAGCATTAACTGTGTACCTTATAGTACTGTGTGCCCCTACTTACAGATACCTATGCATGAGGTATGTAATCTGTGCAGACTACAGGAAACACACCAGACAGTGTTACCAGGGAATGTGAACATACACCATACTGTAGTGTTTAGGCCTACAACATCAGGTAGTACAACAGTTCATATGTGAGCTGGATTCAACAGCAGTACCACTTACTGAGCATACATGTATTGCTTCTGCCTACGATGGGACACCACAGTTCTACACAGGGAAGTACGGCACAACATATGCCAATCTACTATGTTTGCATCCCGATAACTGACACATCTTTCTCAGGCCTCACAACAAGGACACCAACTATCATGACAGACACAAACTCACACTAAGCTATCACACCTTTACAGACCTTGCACACAATCAGTGTCACACTCATTCAACGTCACATAGCTGGTATTGCACTGAGTACATGTGTGTGAGCATTGTGTCATAGGTAGGTACTATGCTATTGGCCCTGGGCCTAGGGCAGCCTAGCTATATGCCACCCTCCCCTTTGGGACACATGTAATGTGATTTTACTTGCTCCTGTGAAACGGTTACACAGAGGTGACTCACAGGGCATAATACCTATCTCCATAACATTCATCAGGGGTATGTATGACATCTACTAATAAGGAGCCTTGTTTGTTAATGCTGGGTGGTTTACTCCAGGGTATGGCATATTTGTGTATAGAAATCTGTACCTCCAGCATGTGCTGTTTAGTGCAGTGACAAGGATTAGGGCCCTAGGTCATGTAGGCTGGACGGATTGTGAGGTGTTGCCATGGTGGTTGGCCAACTGGTATGGGTGTGACATAACTGTGTATGTCCAGCAGTGGTAACCTCTGTGTAGGACGTATGCAAGGCACTCTAGCTGTGGTTTTAAGAGTCAGTCTGCATAGGGAATGTGTTTGAGGGCATTATCAGTCTTTGTTAGGTATGTCTGTGGCCTTTCCACTTGCTGTAGTTCCCATGGGAGGTACATACTGCATAGGACATTGTGAGCTGTAGTGGGGTACACTGACTTACATTTCCCTAGCTGACACACCTTTTGTGATGACACGTATCATGTACAGGGATTACAAGACTAGTGTGCCACTGTAGATATCAAAGGGGAGGCTATTGTACACCTGTGTCCCATGTTCCCTTCTGACACCTCCAGTGGTAGGCGGGCAACCACCTATGTGGTAGTTAGTGGGTAACATGTTTTGGAATGGGGTATGGTACTGCAGTATCAACACTGGTGTTCAGTCCATGCCTTGGTCACCAGGCACCTGTTGCAGTACATCTGTCCCCATGTCCCCCTCTCTCACTCTCTCTTTATATCTATATATTTTTATATATATATATATATATATATATATATATATATATATATATATATATATATATATATATATATATATATATATATATATATATATATATATATATATATATATATATATATATATATATATATATATATATACATATATATATATATATATATATATATATATATATATACACACACACACACCACTATATATAACCATATATATATATATATATATATATATATATATATATATATATATATATATATATATATATATATATATATATATATATATATATATATATATATATATATATATATATATATATATATATATATATATATATATATATATATATATATATATATATATATATATATATATATATATATATATATATACACACACGCACACTTCTAAACATATATTGCTGTACATATACATGCACATGTAGGCACATAGACTGCCCACCTTTCATGGTGGGAATATCACTTCTGAAACAGTTGTGAGACATACCATTCTGTAATGATATTGCACAGTGTTGTGCATAATGCATTATGCTGTCCTCACGCCATATAGCTGTAGCAGGCCTCACTGGCTCAGTCCCACAGAAGTTCACCACCACATGACATATACCTGCACTGCATGCTGTTTTCAATGCCACACACTACAACCTACATTGATATGTGCACATAGCAACCTTCAACTACATATGTATGTCCAGCCTTCACTAACAGTTGCAGTATGTCCCTTGCCCTATGCACATCTGCATATACACATAGATAAAGACTGCTAATACATATGGAGGGTTCATAGTATGTAGATTATTAGCTTATGTAGTTTACATTACCTTTGTCTCTGACAGCTTTTTTCTGCTGGCTTGCTGGCTTGCTTGCTGGCTTGCTTGCTGGCTGGCTTGCTTTTTATTTTTTTTTTGGTCTCTGTCTCTATCTCTCTCTCTCTCTCTCTCTCTCTCTCTCCCTCCAGTTGCTGCAATGATATTATTGCATGTGTGGACTGGCAGTACAGGCTGCTTTTGTAGGTATCTGCACATGTGCATGTGATGGCCTCTGCACCAGTTGGTGGCCAGCATTTAGTAATTGCATGCAGCCTGCTGTGTGGTAATTGCAGTTCTCACTGTGATTTCAGGACACTGCTATAAAATGATAGGTTAGGTAGGCGTAGGCCTTTCAGTTTTGCAAGGTGGGGAACATGCTGGTTTGCTGTGGACACTGTTGTGTGAGTCAGAAGGTTAGTATATCTCTCATATCTAACGCTGTGTTTTAGCCACTGAAATGCATGTTGTACTGAAACCTGACTGTTGCTTCTTCCAGTTCACTCTTCTCAGTGTGTATGTTAACTCACACCTGCTAATGCTAACACTGTTTACATGGGAGTATCTACTTACCTGTGGGATTTGAGGATTAACTGGCATACAACAGTAGTTCTTGCAATGTGTTGCTATGGCTTTTGTATTTTCCCTTTACATTCACTCCTTGAATGCCTGATATTTGTCTTTACTGGAATGTGTTGCTATGGCTTTCCTATTTTCCATTTACATTCACTCCTTGTAATGCATGATATATTTCTTTCAGCACTAAGTTCTTATATGTTTGCTGTGGCTTGGTGGCACTTCATGCAGTCTGGTGAGCCCAAGGTCTGGGGTTTGACACTTACAGGGGTATTTTATTTTGCTGCTGAGCAGTACTAGGGCCTTGTCATACAGAGTGAATAAGGCACTTTTAAACAGTTGTAAGCAGGTAGCAGGAAGTCAGTGGGGACACCAGCTAGGGATGTGCAGGCTGGGTGTAGGGAAGGTCCATAGCTGCACATTTCGTTAACTGCAATAGCTGTACATATGTTTGACATTTACTGTGACATTTGAAACCTTCCACCCCTGAGAGAGGGGTGAGGACAACTAAGTATATTGTACTAACAATTATGAATATCAGGCACATGCAGTGCTTGTGAACTGCTATACTATCATTAGTATGTTAGATGGCTACATCCTTTGATATTTCTGTGTTGTACTCCTACATAAAGGCATGCTTGTGGAAGTAATTCTACAGTTATCCACAGAGTATGTAACAGCAGACAGGCTGATATGCCTGTGTGTTTCTGACACTTGCAGGCCTCAGACACTCTCAGGTATATATTTGACCAGCCTCAGGGAAAGGTACATATCAGTGGGATACACCCATGATATATTTCAGATATTCTGCAGTTGTGACTGTGGGGTATTTTGAGCATATGTATTACTACACCATTTCTGACATGCAAGTAGTGTCTACTTTAACTTATTGACAGTTATCATTACGTGGGATTCCCCACCTTTCTGCCTACTGTTAGTACATTTCACAGAGAGTCAGTGGGGCACAGGTAGCAGTTGTTTGCAAATCAGGGACATCCCTGTAAATCAGTCACAGTTGGGAGGTCTGGCCTCTTACCTATTCAAATATGGCAGTGTTTATCCTGCTCTGATACTGTGTGGGGTTTGTAAGGTGCTACTGTAACATTATTACCTACTAGCATGGCTGTTTCTCTTCTCACACTAATGTAATGCAATTCCACAAGAATTGTCAGTAAAGATACACTGAACAAGCGTTATGTAATGGCCTTCCTATTTTCCCTTTACATTCACTCCCTGTATTTCATGATATATTTCTTTCAGCACCAAGTTCTTGTATATCTCCTGTGGCTCAGTGGTAATTCATGCAGACTAGTGTTTCCAAGGTCCAGGGTTCGACACTGACAGGGGTATTTTATTTTGCTGATGAGCAGACTACAGGCCTTGTCATACAGAGTGACTAAGGCACTTTTAAGCAGTTGTAAGCTGGTTTGCGCGAGTTTGCGCGACACTTAGCTACGTTTATCTACGCTTAGCTAACTGCACACAAGCGCACACCTGCTGACTACTGCTTAAAAGTGCTTACTCCCACTAACACCCACACTAATTTCTTTTAAAGAAAAGAAAATGGGGAAATAGGAAAGTGATGAAAAAGGGGGCACAAAGAGGGAAAGACAGTAGGGAAACCAGCTCGGGATGTGCAGGATGGGTGTAGGGAAGGTCCATAGCTGCCCATTTCTTTATCAGCAACAGCTGTACATATGTTTGAAATTTGGTGTGAAATTTGAAACCTTCCACCCCTGAGAGAGGGGTGAGGGCAACAAAATATGTTGTACTGCCAATTAGAATTATCAGTTTACATGTCCAGTGGACATGTGTGCAAATTGGGCAGCTATGTATGGGGCGTAATTTTTTTGTGGGAACAGAGTGCCCTTTTTTATTTTTTTTCAGGTGAGAGTGGAATGTGAGGTACAGGAAGTAGGTATATTTGGGGAGATAGGTTGGGGAGGTTAACAGACAAGACAAACAAGATGCATACAGGGGTGGAGTATGACACGTGTGGGGGGGTAAACACAACTGACGGGGACAGATGTTTGGATATCATGAGCCCATGAGCCCACAGATGGCAACAGTGGAACTGAGATCCCCACCCATGGGCAGTTACCACTGCGCCTTCACAGCCCAGGCCGGGGCTGTGCTGGGGGCTGGATAGGATGGGCAGGCACACCTGTGAGTTGCGCCACTCTTGCCTTGAGCTGGCATAGGGGATCAGTCACAGAACGCCTGATCTCACTACGCACCACAGACTGGACCCTATGGAGGGTGAGTGGAGGCTCTCCTCCGGCCATGCTTGCAGAGGGGGGACGAGCCCCATCCCCTGCAGCGCCTCCACCTGAAGATGGCACAGGACCACCAGAGGAGGAGGTCCCAGCCTGGGCACTGGTGCCAGGTGCACTCGCCAGCTGAGGTGTAGAGGTGAGTCCGCTGGAACCCGCCTTCCCTGTTGTCCTATGTTTAGCAGTATTTTATGGCATTTTGGGTTAGTAACAAACAACACCATTCAAAATTAGTTGTAACAGCATGCATCAGTATTCCCATTAACCAAACACCCATGAATTCCGAACATTGAGCAGCAAGCATAACACATGCATATTTAGAACAACAGTGCACATTCCAACAGCATGCAGGGTTGATTGGTAGCAACATGCCATCAGGTTTGGATATGTGAACAGGGCACATGCATCAACATACATGCAGATATGTATGAACCAACTGGACAAATGTCCATGGGAATTAATTGTGAATACACATACCCAGTTTGGTGTGGAATGGCATAATTTGTGAAAATAGGGTAGGGTGGAAAAATATTACATTAACAACTTACACTACCTATACATATACTGTACATTCCTACTAGATGCAGATATATATCCCCTACATGTATTAGTACAGTTTCCTGTATGTAACTTTAGGAATGCTGGTGATGGGGATGTTACGGCTACATTAATATACATTCCATTTTTATTCATGTATGTTCATATCTGGCTGTGTTCAGGTACAGCATCCTGCTACATTTGATTTATATGGGTCTAGACAACTGTGGATGTTCAGCATTTCATACAACCATACTATCTCCATAATGCAAGGGTACAGCAACATATCCAAATTGTGGGACGGACACAGTTCCGGTTCTGTACTTTATTTAAGACATTACACTCTTTGGTTGTGGCTGTCTCATTCATTTCATTATGTAGTGACTGCAGTATACATTTATTCCAGACTTATTACAGCTTTCTTGGTAGCTTCAAACTGTCTTTCTCACACTCTCTCACTTATTTTATATTTACATTTCAGAATGGTACTTAATTCTAGGCTTTATTAACATTTATTACTGGGTTACAACAATCCTTTCCAGCTGGCGCACTTATTTCATATGGCAGAATTTACAAGAATGTATTCAACACTTGTCTATCCTTTGTTGATTGATTACCACTCATTTTCAGGCTGAAGCAGTTATTTGATATTACAATACAGGTGGAAACTCTATTTGAGACTTGTTTAATCTTTATTACTGGATTGCAATACACTCTTTTCCAGGCTGCATCACTTATCTAATCTTACAATACTAGCAGAATCTTTATTCTAGGCTTATTTCACCTTTATTACTGGGTTACAACACTGAACTCTTTTACAATCTGTCTCAATTATATTCTATAACAATACCAGCTAAATAATTACTAACCTGCCTGGTGGCACAACCTCAGCAGCCTATCAGCATAGGCTCGCCGATTCGTGGAATGAACACCTGCAGCTGTAATATAAATGATGGAATATTGGAACATACCTCTCCATACTATAGGCTAGGATAGCATTTCTTACATACGTAATTATATGGATACTTACTCAGTAGTGGGGCATTGGGCATTTGGCGGGCCTCCTGGATCCAACTGTTCAGTTGGTCCTCCTTATGTCTCTTCAGGTCCGCATGGTGGTGACAGACCTGTTCACCAGTCCTCGGAATGCCTGTGGCACTAGTGAGATTAAGTGCCAACCAGTTTCACGCCTCTGCCTTATACGCTCCCCATTGAACCTGGCCCTGCATGAGTTGTGCTTCATGATCATGGATTAGGAGCCAAACCATATATTTTGACTTCTCAACACCCCACCTTTGTGCTCTAAAGCGATTTCCCTCTCCTGCACCTGCCATCCTGACTGCAAATGGGTACCACAATCAGTTATGGGTGTATTCCCGCCTATGGGGCTTATATATGCCAGTTTTCCCGCACTTATCTGTGATTGGCCATTTTGGATATTTATCAGCTTAAAGCAAACCTGCTTTGTCATGGTTCTATTTTCATTCATTCCTATATATATGCTAATACTGTATTTCTCAGTACAACTGTCATGGCTTAGTGGTTCAGTACTTTGACTATGGTGCACAGTATCCCGGGTTTGACCCTTGGTATTGCTTTTTTTATTTTACTACTGTCTAGACAGGCTAGGAGGTGTGTCTGTGTAAAGGCGGCTTTGATACAGCATGCCCAATGTTGCCCGCCGGTAAGCTGGTTGGTGCGCTGCACAGCTCTGCGCAAACGGCTTACGCTGGGTAATGCGTTATTTAGCTATGAGCACTCATATTACGTTGGGTGAAGAGCTGCTGAGCTACGGGCACTCATATTACGCTTGTTAAAGCGCTGCTCACCTCCGGGCACTCATATGCAACTTGTTAAAGTGCTGCTCACCTATGGGCACTGATATTCAGCTTGCTAAAGCGTTACTCAGCTATGGGCAATTATAATCCTTTTTTTATAAATTATTCTGTCAGATTTCTTCACAAATACATGGCCCATTTCATTACATTTTACTTAAATTATAGTTATTTATATATATATATATATATATATATATATATATATATATGCATATATATATGTCAGGGGATTGTTTCATACTTATTTAAATAAAAATGGTGAATGATGTTGTGGGGGCTCGAACTGTGACTACCTCCTCTTTGCCAACGTCTCTACCGCTACGCTATTGCTACTTGGCTTAATTTGTATATGTAGATCTTATATGCTTTTCAATGTCTGCTAACTGTGGCTGAGCGAAGGGCATACCCGCGCAAACGAGCGCAAATGCGGGCAAACATTTTTGAAATTATAAAAAAAAAATGAAACTGCTATTTTTACGCTTTACACATTTTCAGTAGGGTTTAGTCTGTGGGGATGTGTGGTGTTGTGTTCCTTGACATTTCTAAGGACTCGCTCATGGGTGTTTACTTTCAGGCCCCTGACTCTTCTGGGGCCGTTCCCTTTGCAGTACTCGGCATTCGGACACGCCCCCTACTTTCCTACATGGACCGTGTTAGCCTAGGGTATGATTCAGCAAGCCCTCATGAATATGCATGGCATGCTGATGTCATACCGTTCAACTGCAGCCTCCGAGTAAGACATATTAAGTCTTACACAGAGGTTTCGTGAATCTGGCCCAATATCATTAAAATATGAGCAACCTTTAAAGTCTGTGCAACAAGTCTTCACCTTTAGGAAATTGTACTACTGAAAACTTACACAAGACTATATTTGCCACACATAAAATCTGCCTATTGACTGTGATTCCTAGAAAAGTGTACCTATAATAGTTCTTTCATGTTTTCCCTGTAAGTACTACTTAAGGAATCTATGTTGTTTTTAGAAAATCTTATGTGCTCAATGCCAGGAGTCTAAATAACACACTGCTAGATCTTGAGGTCCTACTGCGTTTGGAGTACATACAGATGCGTGTTATTACAGAAACTTGGTTTTAAAGTAGAGAAAGCATTCCCTCCATTCCAGGGTTTTGCTCCTACCACATCTTTCAGCCTGATAGTACCTCTGATGTAGTATCCATATTTCTTTTCCTAGCTTCTTACCACCCTATAAAATTATCCAGAATCTATCTGCTTGTCCAGCACTAAATAACATTCTACACAACAATGTTCCTAGTCAGTCATTTTGATCCAGTGACCAAACACTCCTCTCTGTTCACAGATTTATCAAATCTGATGGGCATTATCTGTATTTTTTACCACCAGGTCAATACCCTCCATCCCATCCTTCAAACCCATTCTGAAAGACTTTCCAGCCAAAAGCTCTCTTTGTTCTTGCTCAACACCAGGGTAAACTATATCGCTAAACGTGGACAAATTGTTGGGTTCAGGCACTTAGGCAGCGAGACTTTTCCCTGTGGGACATTTGGTTGGGGACACATGGCTGAAGTGATATTGAGCTGCAGAGAAATATAGCTGTTTGCAAATTCCCTGTGGGCAAAGAGAAGAATGTGGTGCCATGCTCACAACTTCAATAATCAAATGAACAGGGATAAAATAATGTCCATGGGCCACAAGGCAACATGAGACAGCAAGCAGTATGGCAGGCATCGGCAGCAGGCTGGCCAGTGGGCATGTCAGTGGCAGTATGAATGCAGGGTACAATGGACAGTGCATTTATAATTGGTGTGTGTGGACCACTATCCCCTTCACAGTGTCTAGGGAACATTACCTAAAATGCATACTAGAGCATAAATGTGACTACAGTAGCATGAAGGATATTCTGCATGCTGTAGCACACTTCTACATGTTTTAGTTATATAAGCATGTACTGCACAGTGAACACAACACTTGTTACTTATTCTGCCCCTATGTACTTGGTTATTAAAGTTGTGGGTATGGTAGTGTGTTCTTCTCTTTGCCTACAGGGAGTTTGCAAACAGCCATACTTCTCTGCAGCTGAATGTCACTTCAGCCATGTGTCCCCAGTCAAATGTACCACAGTGAAATGTCTCACTGCCTAGGCACCTGAACCCCAAATACCTCTTCATACCCTATATCTTCTTACTCTTCCTTCTTCACTCACTTCCTTACTTCTATCTTTTTTCTTCCCTTGCTTTCACTGTAAATATACCATAAGCCTGCTTTTTTCTCACTTAGTATTGCAATTCCTGTTTGTATTATATTGACTTGCCTTTAATTTTTCTAGAAACTGGCTAAAATGTCTCAAACTATTAAATCATTGTCATACAACTTGTATCTATTGCTAACTAATGTTTTCTTTTTATGTCTAATTTGGTATATCTATTTAAACTGTATTTGTTTTTTTTTTTTAATTATGTTTAAAGAATGTAAATTATTATTCTTAAAATGTTTTGTAATACTTTGGTGCTTTTCTCCCAAGGCCTCCACTGAAAATGGACTCCTACCCAGTCAAACTTTCCTGGTAATTAAATGTCAATAAATAAATAAATAAATACATTTGGTAGGGACCACATCACTTCTGGGTAGATCCCTACAGACTCAGAAACTGAACTGATTGAGCAAATCTCACTTAACAGGACCTATTATCAGATCAAAGCATGTAAGAAACTCTCTCTGTGCTCCCAGAATGCCATGCTAGGTTCCTAAAGATAATGGATAAACTCCAAATCATCCGGAATTCCTTTATACTAGGAGACTTTAACTACCTGATTATAAACTGGAATACCTATACCTCAAGTGTAGATTACACCCAAAAATTATATGGTTGCATGAACAACTCTCTGAACCAAAATGTCATAATATTCTTCGCTTGATCATTTTCGACAGGACATTGATATCAGCTATCCCTATGGTACTCCCTTCTCCAGTTAAATCCAATCAAAAACTGATAACATTTTCCTTGAAAATCTCCCAGCAATTATAAATGAACATCACAAAGTTCAGAGACTTCAAACATATGAATCTTCTACAATTCCATGATAGAGACTCAGAATTCAAGTTTAACTATATTACCCAAGATTCTGACCCAGCAAGTAGTTACACAGACCAACTCTAAGTACACCTAAAATGCATTGACTTGGCAGTGCCTACAAGATACAAATAAAACGGGAAGTTTAAAAGTAAGCCAGCCTGGTGACTCATATACATAAATAAATAATATAATAAAAGAAAAAAAGCTTCTTAATAAACAAAAAAATCAAAAAAGAAATCCACAAATCAGGGTTAACATTAAAGTGCCCTCAAAGGAAATAAAAAAAAAAAATCATCAGAAATACAAAGGCATCCCATGAATTTTGACTAGCATCAGAAGCTAAAGACAATTACATATTGTTCTTCACTGCAATTAGGAAACTAAGGAATAACACCCACCATTGCTCAGAACTTATTCGGAATGGCACTGCCTTCTTGGATTCTGTAGAGATAGGCAATATACTAGCAAACAAAGTCAGTGCAAATTTCATCCCTGAAATAACTATTCAAATTCTACATATCCTACAGGCTCTCAACTCCCCATCATAACCATAAACCACTTGCTAAAGGTACTCTCCAAAATGAAAAATAGATTATCCAAGGGTGCTGATAATATACCTGGTTGTCTGATAAACATTTCAAAACAAGCCATAGTTGACCCACCCTATATGATAAAGGTAGACCTACCACTGACCCACCCCCCTTAAACTACAGACACATTAACTTGACTAGACTCATCTGCAAAGCCATGTAGAGTATCATAATTGTGCTAATTAATAGCTTTTGTCTAATAAATCTGGTCAACCTCTTTGAGTGAGAAGCACAAGCCTTGGACAGTGGGCATGCTGTGCATACAGTATACCTTTGTCTGGCTAAAGCGTTTCGGTTGGGAGGGTGGCCAAATGGTTAAGGTGTTTGCCTTACAAACACAAGGTACAGGGTTTGAATCTCACAGGGGATAACTGGCTAGGCTTAAAATGGCTCGCAAGAGCAGTTAGCCTAGTACTAGCCTATGAACCTATGAACCTATGAACCATACCATATGTTAACATAATAATCAAGCTGACTGAGCTCAGAAATTAACCCTGCACAATGAGGGTTGCAATTTCATCCTAAGTAAACATGTAGTTGGTCTTCCTAGGTTTCTGTGCTGGGACACCTACAATTTGGCATCTACTTTGCAGATATCCAAATTACAAATGGGGATCTCTCGCAAACCAAGCTTGTGGATGAATACACATTTGGTGTCATCCCCAAACCCCCCTCTGATATACAGAAGCTCCAACCATAACAAACATGTCAGCAACTAGTGCTCAAGTAATGGGTGGAAACTAAATGCTGAACAGTGAAATATTGTTGTATTAGGTGAACAGTCCTTTCAACAATATTATAGTACAGGCAACTCTCCTTTTCAAATTTAAATTATGGTGAGACACTTTGGAACATGGGTAGATAATTCTCTTGCCTCTGACCATCATGTTGCAACAATGGTTAGGAAATCATTTTACCTGGCACAATTGATTACAAAAGGTATTTCATCTAGATCCAAGGAAGTTTTTACTGCTCTGTATTCTGCATCAATCAGCCTTATTATCCAGCACAATGCACCTTTTGGGATGTAACTTGCTAGGCATATCAAGCAACTGGAAAAACCTCAAAAGTTCCTAACAAAAAAGATCACAGGCATAAAACACAAGAGCTTCTAGGAAATACAGGAAGCACTATCCCTTTATACAGTCATCTATAGACTCATTAAAGGTGATCCATGCTTTTCTTTTCAGGCCATTAGAGATCAAGTAGTCCAAGTCCTTCTTATCTCCACAAATCAAACAGTTACACTAATATTA